>NC_029775.3:22899083-22914114 GCF_000817695.3 Arachis duranensis
CAAGCCGTTAATGAGGCCCATAATAGCGGCTTTTGTTGGCAAGTTTTGTATATCCATACATGTCTTGTTGAATCTTTCCATGTAGTTATGCAGGGTTTCCCGTTCTCCTTGTCGGATTCCCAATAAGCTCGGAGCATGTTTAGCTTTGTCCTTTTGGATGGAGAATCTGGCCAGGAATTTTTTAACCATGTCGTCGAAACTTGAGATGGACCTAGGAGGGAGGTTGTCGAACCATCTGATTGCTATTTTTGTTAAAGTAGTTGGAAAGGCTTTGCAACGAACTGTATCTGAGGTGTCGGTGAGATACATTCTGCTTCTGAAGTTGCTGAGATGATGGCTGGGATCTGTAGTGCCATCGTATAAGGTCATGTCTGGGAGTTTAAAGTCCTTTGGAATTTTTGTCTTCATGATCTCTTTGGTGAATGGGTCTTGCTCCTTTCGTGCATTATCTTTGGGAGTGGATCAGCTGGCTTTGATCTTGACATCGGCTTCAAGTTTTAGGAGTTTGGTTTCCAGTTTCTGGCGTCGCCTTATTTCTCTTTGTAGATCTTTCTCGGCCTCTCGTTGACGTAGATCGTCTTTCTCAAGTTGTTTTAACCGATCTTGAAATGCATCCAAGGCTCCCTCGTTTGGGGAGTTCTTATTGTTGATTTGGGGAGTATCTTTTGGTGTGGAGTCTGCGTTTTTATGCGACGTTCTTTCTTCTAGATCTGAGGTGTGATCGTTGTCATGATCGTCTGCCATGGTAATGGGACGACTTCCAGTTCCCCGGCAACGGCGCCAATGTTCCAGGGGTTACCTGAAACTGTAGGTCGATCTCGGATGAGATCTTCTGTACTGGTCGGAACGGAGGTATCCGATTTGTAGGACTTGATGAAGGTGCTGATTGCTTCGTCCTCGGAAGGTGGGGGTACCTACAAGGGACTCCGATGCTTAAGTTAGCAAGGGTATTAAGCAGGTATTGAGTAGAATCAGAGTATGAGTTATACCTGGGTGCTCCAATGTATTTATAATGGCTTAGAGTGACCTTCTTAGATAAGATAAGTTAGTTATCTTATCTTATCTTTTATCTTATCTTCCAGGGAACCGCCCTTCTCTCTGTAGGCTTGGGCTGCCTTAGGATTTGGGGCGTGTTCCTCTATTTGGGCCCTTTTTTGGGCTTTTCCTTGATTTGGCCGAGCTCTTTGAGAAGAGGTCGATTTGTCCTGACCTGAACAGGTGGTTGCTTTGTCTGTAGAACATCCCGGGTCGGACAGCTCGACCCCGGGTATGAACACCCGGCCACCAAAACATCGCCTTTAAATCATGGTACATCTTAGTACTTCCCGGGTGAATGGAGAATCCGCTTTTGTGTGCCTCCATTAAGATATCTTGCCTCAAAGTGTCAACATCCGGCACAATGATCCTACCCTTGAATCTCCATAACCCATCTTTTTCTTCCGACACTCTCCACTGTTTCCCTTGCTCAATAGCCGGTAACACCTTCCAAAACGCTTCATTATTTTCATGAGCCTTTAGGAGTTCGGACTTAAAGTCACTTGATATTTCTAATCGGCTCAAATACAAAGTTCCAGATACTTCTCGAGCACTAATTTTCAGACTCTCGAATCCCTTGAGCAACTTCTCCTCTTGAAGCATCATCCAAGTCGCATATAACGACTTCCGACTTAACGCATCCGCCACTACATTCGCCTTTTCCGGATGGTAATTCAACTCAAAGTCGTAGTCCTTCAATAATTCCATCCACCTCCTCTGCTTCATATTAAGCTCCTTCTGATCAAAGAGATATTTCAAGCTCTTGTGATCGGAGAAGACTTGGAACTTAACCCCATAGAGATAATGCCTCCACACCTTTAAGGCAAACACAACTGCAGCGAGTTTCAAATCGTGCGTAGGGTAACTAACTTCATGAGGTCTCAACTGTCGTGAGGCATACGCCACCACATTATAATGCTGCATCAGCACGCACCCTAGACCCTTTAATGAGACATCACAGTACACCTCAAATGGTTCGTTTGGCTCAGGTAACACCAACACAGGTGCAGTGGTCAACTTTTTCTTCAATGCCTGAAAGCTCTCCTCGTACTCAGGAGTCCAAACAAATGGAGTGTCTTTACGAGTTAACTTTGTCAATGGCAAAGCTAATTGCGAAAAGCCTTTGATGAACCTTTGGTAATAGCCAGCTAAGCCCAGAAAACTCCTTATCTCAGTTATTGTGGTTGGTTGCTTCCAATCCATCACAGCCTTCACCTTAGCTGGATCTACGGCTATTCCCTGCTTACTCACTACATACCCCAAAAACTTCACCTCCTCCTTCCAAAATTCACATTTGGACAGTTTTGCATAGAGTTTCTTTTCCTTTAGTATCTGCAACACAGTCCTCAAGTGTTCCGCATGATCTTCTTTAGTCTTGAAGCAAATTAGTATGTCGTCAATGAAGACAACAACGAATTTATCCAGAAACGGATGGAACACTCTGTTCATATAATCCATGAATACTGCAGGAGGTTTATCAACCCAAAGGACATTACAGTGTACTCATAATGACCATAACGAGTCCTGAAAGCGGTCTTAGGGATATCCTCACCCCTCACCCTTATCTGGTGATAACCGGATCGCAAATCGATCTTGGAGAAATCCCAGCTCCTTGTAACTGATCCATGAGATCATCAATTCTCGGCAATGGGTACTTATTCTTTATCGTGACCTTATTTAGCTGCTTGTAATCCACACAGAGCTACATACTCCCATCTTTCTTTTTTACCAGTAACACTGGAGCACCCCACGGGGAAACACTTAGTCAGATGAAGTTCTTACCCAACAAATCCTCTAACTGAGACTTTAGCTCGGCCATCTCTAACGGTGACATTCTTACCCAACAAATCCTCCAACAATTTGTGGCTTTATGCCCTGCCTTTCCACAATTGTAGCACAAACCTCATACGGCCTTGCATGGTGCTCCCGGTTGGTGACTTCCACAACTAGTACAAGCTTGATCATTCTGAGGCTGCTTTCCAAACCTTTTCCCTTGGGAGTTGTTGTTGTTGGGCCTCCTAAAAGAACCTTCCCTCTTGAAAGGCAGACCTCTAGGTGCAAAGCTCTTCCTCGGTTCTGTACGAATGATCCTTTGTGACTTCCTCTCTCAGCGGCTGCCTTCTTCACACACTCTTCAGCAACCCTACATTTGTTCACTAACTCGGTGAAAGTCCTAATCTCCATTGATCCCACTGAACTAAAAATATCGCTCCGGAGTCCTCCTTCATACTTAACACACTTCCATTCCTCATATTCTACCGGAGTCCATTTTGACACATACGAAAGAACCTGAACAGCTCCTCAAACTTGTCAGTATACTCAGATACGGATATAGTACCCTCCTTCAGCTGTAGTAACTCAAGCTTCTTGGCCGTCCTAG
This sequence comes from Arachis duranensis, assembly GCF_000817695.3. NCBI lineage: Eukaryota > Viridiplantae > Streptophyta > Magnoliopsida > Fabales > Fabaceae > Arachis > Arachis duranensis. The sequence continues at coordinate 22,902,499 of NC_029775.3, forward strand.
CATAAGTCGGAAAGTAATTCTTATAGAACTCCTCTCGGAAGACATCCCAGGTGATATAGTCATCACCCTGCTGCAGGAGACGTCGGATTCCTTGCCACTAATGCAACGCTTCGCTAGTGAGCAAATAGGTAGGAAACTCAACACGCTGTCCTTCAGGCACCACCTACGCTTGCAGTGCTCGTTCCATAGCCTGAAACTATGTATCGACTTCAGTCGGGCTAGTAGTTCCCTTGAACTTAGGTGGATTAACTTTCAAAAAGTTTGCCAGTGTCATCGGGCCCTGAACTCCACCTCCGTCATTACCATGGTTGTTCATCTGTTGACCAAGAGCCTCACCAGTGGCTTACATAGCAGCAGCCATGTTCTCCAATGCAGTCATAAAGTTCACCGAGTCATTAGGGTTAATCTCCAGTGCACGAGCATTTGTATGACCTCTCCCACAGCCTCTATCGCGTCCACAAGGCGCCATCTGGTTCCTATACACACCAAACAATCGATATTAAGTTGATCAATCTCAATATCGGGAGTTTAGTGCTTCAAAGTCCTAAATGCATGCTCATGAACATTTATGCCAATTATATCAAGATATACTAATAGCACATAACACACATACAGAGAATGCACAGAAGCATAGTCAGTCCGTCCCTCAGGCTCTACAGGAACGAACTGCTCTGATACCATAATGTAACACCCTACCATACAGAGTCTTATGCTTAAGTCATAATTCAGAGATGGCAAGGTATTATGACCTCTAAAATAAAAATTTAGTACAAATAGTATTGTGAAAAATGATTATAACTAGGAGCCTTTTTAAGAAAAAGGGGTAAAATAAAATTCGCAACTCTAAAGCACAACACTTCGATCGCTAACGTAACAAACAAGGATAAACCAACCCGAGATTATATATATACAAAAGAGTGCCAAAAACAGGAATATCAAAACTCAAAATCCGGTTGCGAAGATAACCGGTCCGAGCATAGCAATATATACATATAATAAAATAGGAAACCCCAAGGAAACCCAAAGGAACACAAATACAGAAAACCTATTCTCCAAAATCTCCTATAAGAGGAGTCATCACAGTTTGTATTATTCAATGGAGATAAAAGTATCTAAGAGAAATCATGAAATCAAAACAGAGTTCCAAGAACAAAGGATCTTCGCTAATCCAGAAGTCTCCAGCATGCCTCAGCGAGAAACCTCACGTCCTGCATCTGAAAACCACAAAATCCGCATGGGTGAGAACCAGAGGTTCCCAGCATGGTAACAGCTTCCACATATATAATATATAATAATAGAGGTAAACCGAAGGCAATCCTAGAACTTCCTCCAGATAAAATCAAAGCTTATAAACAAGCTAATCCATAAGCGGCAACTGACTAAAGATCCTTCAGTCTAACTAATACTTCCCTTTCCAATTCCTTCAGACCTCCCAACCACCAGCAGGAGTATAATGTAGCAAACACAGATATATCAGACAAGAGATATACAAATAGGAACAAATAAGACATTTAGACAAATAGCAAGTAATATGCAGTCAAATAGTCAATCTCAAATAATTCACATAGTATGCATATGAAGAATGCCTGTCCCTAATGGCTGATGATATCATCTGTCGGTTATAAAGCCAACCCGACAAGTCCTGGTAGCTAACCATTGGACTGTCCCTTTGTCGTGTCTCCCCAACTCGAGTTATACTCAATATAAACTTGATCATAATCATGATCCATATCCATCATCCTCACTGGTGAATATTTATGGGGGTGAGCTCATCTGGGGCTTTTACAGTGCCCGGCCACCCTGACGACATAGGGTCAAAAGAGATTCGAGTCTCAATCTGGAGCACGTGGTGGCTAGCCACTGCTTTCTCCCAGGAAGACTCTCATCTCCGACAGTGGAAGTGCAAACATTCACAATTCATTCAATAGCATATATGCATTTGTACTTAGCTATAATCAGGGCTCCGCCGTAACACGGCAATAATCCAGCCATCCGGCTCACGGTTAAATCATAACCAGCCAATTCATTAACAATCACGGCCCTTCGGCCCATGGCATAACAAGCACTTCCACCGCCATCCTCCGCCTCTCACATAATCATCTTTGATCCTCATTGATCATTCATTTTTCCCTTACTTCACTCGCAAGTTACCACATCCACTAGCTCCTTTTCTCATTGCTAGGCTTATCATAATGATTTAAGACATACATAGTGAGATCGGAGGCTTAGAAGTATTAAATTTTGCTTTTAAAACTCAAAAATCAACTTTGGGATGAAAACAGGGCCACGCGTACACGCACTCCATGCGCACGCGTGGATGGCAACAAAACTCATCGACGTGCAAGCGTCATACACGCGGACGCGCAGATTGAAAAACATCCAAACGACGCGTACGCATCAGCCATGCGTACGCGTGGGTACATTTATGCCCCAGGCACAAAATCGGCACAACTTTGGCACAACTCTCGGGAAAATGGTTGGGCATGGGGTGCATCACATAGATGCGCACGCGCATGCCACGCGCACGCATGGATGGTGCCTTTTTGAAAAACGGCGCGTACGCGCCAGGTGCGCCTACGCATGAGGGGATCATTCTGCTAAAAATTTTCTAAGCTAAAAGCTGCAGAATTTACAGATTCAACTGCCAATCTTCTGACGGACATAACTCTCTCATTTTAAATCGTTTTTCACCCGTTCTTCAAATGGCATGGACATCCCAGATCTAATTTCATTTTTAAATAAGTTTGGTACAAAACGGGGATCTGTAGTCCAAGTTATGTCCCGTCAAAGTATGCCCAAAAACTATGTTTTCATACAAAACCACAAGGTGCCATTTTCAAAACAAGCAATTTTCAACTCTTTTCAAAGTCAACCAAAACATGCCAATTTCAATCCTTTTTGAAATCAATCAAATGTACCAAAATCAACATCAAGCCTCCTTAACTCACACATCAAGACTTCACCACAATTCACAAAGCATCATTCCACTGATTTAACACTTCTCAATTAAATGGCTAAGAGACAACACATAAACATGTCATATATACTTTCTCATCCCAATTTCAATAATACCATTTCCAATTAACCATCATTACACATGCTCAATATCATACTCACCATCAACATGGTGTCACCCACAATTCAACCTCAATTACTCATCAAGCATATATCACAACACGCATAATTCTCATACATCATACCATCAAGGCATCAATAATCATTATCACATATATGACCACATCATATATCTCAACCATTCAACAACATCAATAATTCAATGCCTATCTTAGGGCCTCTAGCCTAAGTATTTCCCACCACATTACATATTAGATACGAGAAACCGAGACCATACCTTTGCCGATTTCCCAAGCTCAACCGGAGCACTTCCAAACCACTTGTCCACAAGCCCTCTAGGTCTCAACACCTCCAAGAATAGATTTTTACCACCAAAAATCTCTTTACAAACTTTCCAAGGTCTCAACCTAAGCCACAATCATCATACCCACACACAACATCTCAATACCCAAATATCATAGAACAATAAATTACATTAGGATTGAGAATCTTACCACACCCAAGGTCCAAGGAGACAAGATTAATCTTCTCCTTCGAGAAAGTTGGGTCCTATAACATCAAAGAGCCCAAAATCTCAACATTTTTTCTCATAAAACTCGAAAACAAGGCTGGAAATTTGAAGAGCAAAATGTGGCTTACCTCAATATTGGTTGTATGAGTTTTGTAGAGCTCTCCGCGGTGAACGCATGGCCACAAATGGTGCAGCAATCGGAGCTCTAGATCAAAAGTTATAGTAGTTTGAAGATCAACCAAGGGAGAGAACTTGAGAGAGTATTCTTTCTTTGCTCTCCATCATTTTCAGCGTGAATTTTAGTGTTGTGAGGAGTGAGAGTGCTGAAAACTAGGGTTTTGGTTTAGTTTAGTTGGGCCAAGGACCCACTTTGGGTCTGGTTGGCCCGGTTTAGCCCGTTCGGTCCAATCTTGGTCCCAATTCCACGAAATTGGTACCGAAATTCTCGTCTCAATCTCCTCTATCATATTAAGCCATAAAAATCACATATATGGCTTTCTAGAATAAATTCTCATTTATAGGTTAATTAGCCATTAATTAACCGGGTCTTACATACATTATTTTTAGAATCTTTTTAAAACTTCAAAGAACTTAGATATGACTGAATGCATAAGCAAAATTCATATTAGAGTGACTAAAGATATGAATGGAGAGCTCGTGAAGGAAGTTACTGATTAGAAAATCAAAGAAGCTACTTTTAACCTTGGAAGTCTCAAGGTACTAGATCTAGATGGATTAAATGGTCTCTTCTTTCAAAAGCATTGGACAGTTGTTGGGAAAGAAGTTTGTGAAGTTGTTAAGAGTTTCTTTCATGAAGGAAACTTGTCAAGTAGCATAAGAGAAACCATTATAGTTTTGAATCCTAAGACCAGTTACCCAGAAACTCTTAATCATATTAGACCGATTAGCTGCTGTAACTTTATTTATAAGATTATTTCTAAGGTGATGATTATTAGGCTTAGAAGAATAATAAATAAAATTATATCACCCATTCAGAATGCTTTTGTGGGGGGATGCCTCATTCAATATAACATGGTAATAGTGCAAGAAATGTTTCATTCTTTAAATAAAAAACGGAAGGATTCTTCTAGGAATTTAGCAGTTAAGATTGATATGAACAAAGCTTATGACAGGTTGGAATGGTCATTCCTAGAAGCTACGAAATGTGTCTCACAAGTTACGTATAAGATTAAGATCGATGAAATTTTGTCAAAGAGTTTTGTGCCACAAAGGGGACTAAGGCAGGGAGATCCTTTATCGCCGTACTTGTTTATCACAACTGCAGAAATTTTTACTATCCTTATGAATAAGACTAGAGAAGAGGGTAGAATTTCTAGAAAGAAAAACTCCTTAATCAATCTGGGAGGGAGGTTCTCATCAAATCGATAATTCAGGCGATACCTGCCTATACTATGAATGTCGTCCTCTTTCCTAAAGGATTTTGTCAACGTCTTAATAAGAGAGTGGCTACATTTTGGTGGGCATCTACTAGAAAGGATAGGGGTATCCATTGAGGAGTTGGGATAAAATATGTGCTAGAAAAAAAGATGGAGGAATTGATTTTAAAGATTTTTATAGTCAAAATATAACACACTTGGCAAAGCAAGCAGGGAGAATTTTGGAATGCCCTAATGCGGTATGGGTTCATGTGCTTAAGGCTGTATATTTTCCAAATAAGGACTTTAAAGAAGCTAAGGCAGGAACGGTAGCATCATGGATTTGGAAACGTATTGTGCATGGTAAGAATTTTCTTTAGAGAAATGGAAGATGGTTGATTGGGAATGGAGAGAAAGTGAAAATCCTGGAAGATAACTGGATAATGAACATGGGTAAGAGTCTTGAGGTTAGGAAAATGTCACTTTTGTAAAGGAGCTGGTTAGTAAAGGATAGGGCTGGAATATAAATGAGTTAAGGAAATATTTTGATGGAGATACTATAGGAAAAAATCATTAGAACCACAGTGAGTATTATTTGAAGAGAAAATAAATTCAGCTGGCCTCTTAAAACAGATAGAAAGTACACTATCAAGACGAGATATCATATTGCCAGAAAAGAATGTAGTATCAATAATAAAAATAACACATCTACTAGTGATGATTTCAAGGACTTATGGGGGGACATTTGGAAATTAAAAGTACCTCAAAAAATTAGAACCTTTTATGGTGGGCTTCACATAACATAAAACCGTTTTTTCAAAATATTTATAATAAAAACATAACTAACACTCCTATATGTGCAATTTGTTTGTAGGAACCAGAGATCACTGATAAATCACTATTTTATGGTTTATATTGTGTTTAATTGAGTGGTTTTTATCAAGTCTTTACTCACTTATTCATACAATTAGCATGTATTTACAATTCCTTCCCAAAATTGTTCCATGGTTGAAAACTTGCTTCCTAAAGCTTTAAATTGTGTATTTTAATTTCTCTTTTATACCATTCGATACCGTGATCTGTGAGTTAAGTGTTTCAGGCTTCGTAGGGCAGAAATGGCTTAGAGAATGGAGAGGAAGCTTGCAAAAATGGAAGGAACACAAGAAATTGAGGAGATGACCAGCGAGAAGTGACGCGCTCACGTGCCTGACAGAAGAAATGGAAGCTACACGAGTGACGTTAACGCGTCGACGACACGTACGCGTGGCAAGGAAAAATACTGAATGACGCGCACGCGTGGACGACGCATACGCGTGACCTGCGCGATCTGTAGAAATTACAGAATACGCTGGAGACAGTTTTGGGACGCGTTTTGACCCAAATTTTGGCCCAAAAACATAGATTAAAGTCAGGGAACTTGCAGAGACTCAACATATCAGATCATTTACATAATTCACTTTTCATAATTTAGATGTAATTTTTAGAGAGAGAGGTTCTCTCCTCGGTTCTCTCCTCTCTCTTAGGATTTAGGATTAGGATTCCTCTTAAAGGAATTAGGATTTCATCTTCTTCAATCACATGTTCAATGTTCCTTTTATTTATTCTCTCAATTTAGTTTATGAACCCTTTATGTTTAGATTGATTTTCTCTTTAATACAAATTGAGGTATTTCAGTTATATGATTTTTTTTAGCTTTCTATATTTTTGGCTTTGGTTGAGTAATTGGTAATGCTTGAGTTTTCGAAATAAAGCAGTGATTGAAATTGGGAGTTGCTAATTAATTTGGATACCTCTAAAGCTAGTCTCTCCACAGGAGTTGACTAGGACTTGAGATTCATATTGATTTATCCACTTGATTTACCTTCACAGTTAGAGGTTGACTAAGTGGGAGCAATAAACAATTCTCATCATGCCTAATAAGGATAACTAGGATAGGATTTCCAGTTCTCATACTTTGCCAAGAGATTTTATTATTGTTAATTTATTTTTCTTGTCATTCAAACTACTTGCTCCTTATTTCAAAAACCCAAAAATATTGTTTTCCATAACGAATAATAAATCATACTTCCCTGCAATTCCTTGAGAAGACGACCCGAGGTTTGAATACTTCAGTTAATTATTTTTATTGGGTTTGTTACTTGTGACAACCAAACGTTTGTACGAAAGGATTTTCTGTTAGTTTAGAAGCTATACTTACAATGCGATTATATTTGTGAATTTCTTCACCGATAGAAAATCTGATCGTCAATCACTGAGCATGCGTTGCTGCTCTGCCCTTGGACCAGGGTAGTGTGGTTTAGAGCCCAATTTCAATGCTGTCCTACGGCCTATACAGTATCATCTTTTGGGAAATGGATAAGGGATCTTTTGGAAAACATGAAGTTGAATACAGGAGCAAGTTATGAACTGTGTAGCAGCAATGTTGGTTTTTTGGTATGAGAGGTATGGAAAGCAAGAAATCAAAAAGTGCATCAGAGGTCCAAACCTAATCCATTAACAGTGATTTACAAGGCTAAACAAATGGAAACAGAATTTGCAGAAATTGCAGAAGAACCTGCAAAGAGTTCTATTAATGAAAGAAGGCCAGTTAAAAGGGTTACCTGGAGACCGCCACTGGCAGGATGGGTTAAGTGCAATATTGATGCAGCGTTTGTTGAAGTTCATTTTGGAGGGGCAAAAATAGTAGTATTAAGAGACCACACTGAAAACCTTCTCACAGGCTCAAACTCCAAAATAGTGGCCACCTCGCCTTTCGCTGCAGAAGCCTTAGCAGTTAGGGAAGTATTATTAATGGCAAAAAACTTTCAACTGGAAAGAATTATCATTAAATCTGATAGTTTGATCCTCATCCAAGCACTAAAATCACAGGCATTAATTGTAGAAATTCAAGTATTTTTAGATGATATTTCGGATTTATCAAGAAGTATCTCAAATTGTGGGTTCATCTGAGTGCCTAGAGAAGGAAATGCCTTAGCGCATGAAGTAGCTAAGCTTACAATTGATGGTACCCTTCAACAAAATTAGTTTATGTGAAAGCCACAAACCATCACGAACATTCTGAGAAAAGAGAATTACATGTCACTACAAATGACAAATAGATCATGACTATAGAATTTGAGTTTGACTGGCTGCAAATAAATTTAAATCAGAAAGAAATTTAGCATTATTTTTCCTTCTATGTCCCAACTGAGGAGGAATTCCAACACCATCAACACAATAGCATCAATGGCCAAAGCTGCATCAATAAAAAATGAGATTAATGGGAGGAGAGATAGGAGTTGTTGCCAGACAGATCGAGGTTATTGCAGCTTCGGGCATCTTCAGTCTTCACGATGGGTGGAGGTAGCAGCATAGCAATGACAACATTCCACAGGTATCACGAAAGACATGGGTGCAACATTCGGGGAGCTGCATAACTCGTTAACGTGGGCAACAAGTTGTAATTATCTCTAGGAAGATGAAGTCTATGGAAGGCTGTGCTGCTGTCCTGTAATTCTGTTTCATGGAGCTTGGAGTCTTGCTTGGTTCGGGTAGGGCTACAACTTGGAAATTAAAAGCATGGAATCTGATATATTAAATAAAGTATGTGTGCTTTATTTAATAGGAGTAACTGATTACATATATATTTGACAAATTTGGGATTAACAAATACCAGAAAAGCGTTCTAAAATTTTTTTATTTTTACAATATATATGTTTATTTTATTTCACATTTTTAAGTACTACTGGAATAATTGGAAATTTTTAGATATAATAAATATATAATTATACATATTATATATAAAAAATTATGAATTTTCATTATAAAAAATACATTAATTTGAGACAATTTTTTTTTTGGATTTGTGGTAGATTTTAATCCCTGCAAAATATGTTGTGATAATTTTGTTAATCGACACAGTTAGGTGTCCTACAATTTAATTCTAAGAGTTTTTTGTAAAACTGATGCTGTTTCAAAAAAAAGATTGCAGCAATTTTTTGTCCTCTGTTATTTTTGGCAATTTTGTGAATTTTTTGTCAGTTTTCCAACCGCATTGTTTTGTGGCGGTTTGGATTGAGGTTGTGAAGATTTTAAACCTCTGCGAATTACATAGTCTGAAAACAGTTTTGTTTTGTTTTGTGGGATTATAAACCACCGGAATTTGTGATGTATTGCACATATAAAATTGTCATAATATTTATATTATGCATATATATAGATTTTTTTAATTTTATGAACTATTAATTAAAGATTAATAACTTTTCCTTTACATTATAATAAAATGCATAAAATTTTATTCACCACTGTCTATTTATATATCTAATCTTAAAAATGTAAGAAGTTGAAATTCAATGAATTCACAACTACAACTAATGGGTTCACTATTTAAATAATTTGTTAAGTAAAAGAAATGCAACATAATATCCCAAAAAGTATGAAAGAATTAACAACCAATTAATCTTTAAAAACAAGATTATAAAAATTGCTTCCACCTGATGATGTTTTTGCTATTGTTGGTGTAATAGGTTCAATATCAATATCATTAACCTAAAACAAATTGTACACAAAAAATGTCAACATAAAACTAACCAGCATCTATAGCAATATATAATAACAATTCAAAGGAAAAAAATTAACAAAAAAGTATTAACATTTTCAAGTGTTAAAAATTTGAACAATGAATTAGAAAGAGTGGGTATGATATTAGAATATACGAGACTAACAATGTTAAAATAATAATTTAATATAATAGTTATCATTTATCATACTTTTCAAAATGATCAGTACAACATAAATTCATGAGAAGGAAGCAATTTACCTGAGCTCTATGGTCAAGGATACTAGTAAGTTCAATAGAAATTTTTCTTTCTTTAAAGAAGAAATAAGCCTTTAGTTAGGGGTGGCAGTGGGGCGGGTAGGGGTAGATTTTTTCCCTACCCGACCCTGTCCCGCCCTCCTTTCACTTCACTACTACCTGCTCCACCCATATCCGCAGGTACCCACCTCTATAAAAGTTAAATAATATTTTAATTTTTACGTACTCATGTATAAATTAAGATAAAAAATTAAAATTCATATATAAATTAAAATACAAATATAAGATTCACACAATATATAATGTCAAATAACTTGAAATTAAAAAAAAAAACTAATGTTTGATCACTATAAATTTAACACCATAATAAAAAAATTGTAATATTAGATATAAAAGAGTCTTTAATCTTTATTCTGATAACTTTTTAAATCTTCATCATAATTAAAGGTTTAAAAGTTAAGATTCAAACTTGAAAATAAAAAGAGATAACAGTTAATAAATTAATTAGTATTATGTAAAAAATTAACATAAAAACTGTAACTAGACACATATAAACAAAATTGTAATTACAATGTTGTTGATTTTCAATCAAAATCAAAAAATAAAAAACTACAACTAGACACATATAAACAAAATTGCAATCACAAAGTCTCTATTCTCAATCAAAATGAAAAATAAAAAATTACAATTAGAGACACTTGAAAATGTTATTCTCAGTGATGCAGATCACCAACAAAGGAATAGTTTTATTTTATCTTTTCTTGGCAATGGCTTTATTGGCTTCATATGGTGTTCTAATAAGTGCATAAGCATAACTACTTGAAAGAAAATATATACACATATACTCACTAACATCATATTTTTCACCTTGAAGAATCCAGTTGCATCAGCCTATTGAGGCTTTGATGCTCCAACTGCCATGATAGTCCCCTAAAAACAAGAAATAGCCAAATTACAACAAAATTCTCAATCAAACATATATAAATCCATGGTCGTATGTAATGTCAACACATATAAATCAAGTATGTACAGAGTCTGTTATAATGTCAACAATGTTAACGGACAGTCGGACATATCTTTCAGAAATTCTGACCAAGTGAAGCTTTGATCTATGTTGGTTGCCTATGTTAGCTTGGACAATTTCATTATATACTCCAAGAGTCTCTTTTGCTATTTTTAGTTTAATTATTAACAAAATAAGAACACATAATCGGAATGAAAAATGAAAAATTACAATGAAATACAAAAAACAATTGCAATCAACAAAATAATTCTCAATCAATAAAATCACAACAAAATTCTCAATCAAATACATAAACCCACTGTACATCACATATATTAACAAAATTGAATAAAAAATTACAGAACTTACCGGCAGTCACAGACTCAAAGAGATAGAGAAATGGGGCTCCGGTGACAGGCTATACATGCAATGGCGAGGCCAAGCTCACAACGACAGTGACCAAACGATGAATCTACGGAAGAACAAGGGAAGAACTTAGATCTCACAATGTGATGGGGGGAGAGAGAGAGAGAGAGAGAGAGAGAGAGAGAGAGAGTGGCGAGAGAGCAAGATAGAGAGGAACTTTCGGTCTTACGGAGCTATGGGACTGAGAAACGATGACAGGCGGGAGCTGAGCAGTAACAGTGAGGAGTTATGGGACTGAGCAGCAACGGTAAGGAGCTGCAGGGCTGAGCTACAACAACGTTAAGGAGGTAGGGGATTGGGCAACGGAAAAGAAGGCTGTGGTGACTATAGTTCTCTACAGAAGAAGAAGAAGAAGAAGAAGAAGATGAAGACTCTGGAGACTTGGGATCTGATGGAGGCACAAACAAAAGAATTCTAACCTCTAGAAACA
>NC_029775.3:22914128-22917619 GCF_000817695.3 Arachis duranensis
ACTTCTGCCACCGCTACCTTTAGTGCAGTCAATATACCATAATATTTAGACTCCAAAGGTTTAAAATCATCTTGGGAGTAGCTGGTAGAAGACATTGAAGTTAAAGAATTAGCTAACTGTCTAGAGCGATGATTGACATTTCTAAAGAATTAGTTAGTGTTGCTCTCATACTCATGCATCACACCCTTCCAGAATGTTCTTTTCTAAACATTTTGAGAAAAGTATCATTTGTCGACGGTGTAGATTCATCTTTTTCATTTGAGTCATAACTAGTTCAATATGCTTCTACAATTGAGATTTAAAGAATGAGAAAATAAAAAGGCAACATTAATGTTTGTCGGAATCTCAAGTTATACTTTATACTAAAATAAACCTATAAGTTAAACTATCACTATATCCCTTGCTTCATCAGTTATAAACGACCCGTCTTTCTTTTTATTAGTTTTTATGTACATTTTTCCATGGCTAATTTTTTTTCCCGTTTCTAAAATCTATATAAAAGAATATCAAATAAAGTTAAAAAGTGTCTGATAATTTAGTAAAAACAAAAAATTTGAATTATACTTCATACTATTTTGTGTCTTTTTCTTGAGATGGATTTTGAACCACCATTATATGAAATTGTTTGCTTTTTGCGATTTTTTTTGTTTTTTCTACACATCTCCTACCAAAAAAAATGAAAATTAGAAAAGAAATTATATATTAATATTAAATTTAAAAAGTTTAGCCTGTTATAATTGTAGAAGGTAGTAAATGATATTAAACAAAAGATGTCCATTGATCTCTATTTATACCATTTGAAACATTATCAATGATTACTTCTCTACTCATGCATGAATCATAAAACTCATTTCAAGACTTAATTCTATGTTGTGACTACTTTTTCATAAGGCTAAATTTGCAATGCCCTCAAAAGGTTTAAAATAAAATTTTTGCTTTAAAAAAGAATCATAAATAAATAAATAACGAAATGTCATTATGGATATATAATTTTGATAGTAATTAGATAAAAGTAAATATTTAAGGTACATGCATTCAGTAAATTACTAAAGCACTCTTTAAATTTAGATGATGGAGGTACACTTAAAAGATCCTGTCCACTTTGAAAAATTGATTAAAAATGACTTACAATCAATTGTCAATATTTTTAAATATTAAGCAAGAAAATTTTGTGCTTTTTCAATGACTTGTTGCTCTTCAAAATTTACAACAATTCACTCATTTTTAGATAAATTATCTATTTTTTTATTTTTAACCTTTTAGTCTCAATAGTTTTATCTATGTTTTTAAATTAAAAATTTTAAACTAATTTAAAATTAAAAAAATGATTTGATAATTTCAAATTAAAATATGTAAGTACATCTACGTATAAATGTGAATAAACATGTTTTAGTCACTTATATGATACACATCATATAAATTAATTACTAATTGTGAATAAACATGTTTGAAGTTTGAGTGTTCAAGAAGAGGAGCAAAATAAGGGTTAATAGTCAAATTATTTCCTGAAAGATAACACATTTTTTAAATTTGTTACAAAAAATTTTTTTCAATCAAATTGGTCTTCAAAGATTACGAATTAATCATCATTTCTATCCTTCAATTACTCCACTATAATTTTCATCAATAATTGATGATGTGAAATGTTAACTGATAGCATACGTGACATATAACATGTTCAATTAAACATTGACTAAATATATATATGAAAATCTATCAATTTAGTCACTAGGTTATATTAGGAATATGATTTTTTGTAATTAGAAAAAATGAACAAATTAAAAAATTTTCATAAACATATTTAGTCAATTAGGCATATCAGGTATTATACATATTATCACTTAACGTTTTACAACATTAATCTTTGAAGAAAATTGTTAATAGAGTGACGGGAGGATAAATATGATTAATTCACAATTTTTGAAGGACCTATTTGATTGAAAAATTATTCAAAGATGAATTTAAAAAATATCTTATCTTTCAGAGACTAATTTGACTATTAACCCAGCAAAATACAGTATCATATTTAAAGCACAAACCTATTACCGAATTCTAAATTGATAAGAGCATCTTTACATTTAGGAGTTTAATTAATTCAAATTTGTTTCTCATCACTAACACATACAACACCGCAAACACAATTAATCAATTAGTCTTATAAATAACACATTTTATGTAAAATGTATCATTTTTTTCTTTAATAAAAATAATGACACAAGGACAAGAAGATATTAACATGAAATATGAATGAGGATATTAGATATGTGAAAATATCTGAAACCAAAAGGAAAAGTGAAGAAAGGTTTGCCATTGCTAATTTCTCCATTTGTAATTGTGCGGGGGATATTTTAATTTAAATAATTTAAATATAATATTTGCGAAAATATGTAATCTGTAGTGTATTTACTTATATGCACAATATTTTATATTCTGAGTACAGTGACTAAAAATTAGTTACATGCACATTTTGGGTACATTATGCTGTGTGAGCATCTTATATTATTTTTACTAGCATTTTCTAGTTGCTTTTAGTTAGATTTTATTTAGTTCCACTTGATTTTAGTACAAAAATTCTTTTGGAAGCTACTTTAGTTGTTTTAGTATTTTTACGATTTCAGGTAAAATTTAGAGCATTTTAGTAGAGTTTAGAGCAAAAATGAAAAATGTTGCAGCACCCTCCCTGGGCGCTAAACGCCCAGCTAGCATTTAGCGCTAGCAACGGATCAGAATCAGAAGCGTGCCACTCCCCCTAGGGTGTTTAAAGCCTATCTCTGGCATTAAACATCAGCAAGTAGTCTGAATCACACTCATTTGGACCTCCAATTGGACTTAGCACTTTTTAGTTTTATTTTATTCTTTTTTTGTAATTTTTATTTATGACTAATATCTTTTAGGTCTAGCATTTATTATTAAGTTAGTATTTAAGGAATAAGATGCACCCTTTCTAGGGCATCAAGCATCATTAGACGGCAATTGTGTTTTCTCTGTAAGTATGAGCAACTAAACCTTTTGGTTAAGGTTAGAAACTCTGTTTATTTCTATGAATTAGAACTATTATTCTTCTATTTTATTTAATGTCTTGATTCAATTCTAAGGATTGTTTTCTGATGAGCGGATAATTTATACGCTTTTTGGCATTGTTTTTAGGTAGTTTTTAGTAAGTTTAAGCTACTTTTAGGGATGTTTTCATAAGTTTTTATGTTAAATTCACATTTCTGGACTTTACTATGAGTTTGTGTGTTTTTCTGTGATTTCAGGTAAATTCTGGCTGAAATTGAGAGACTTGAGCAAAACTCTGAAGAAGGCTGACAAAAGGACTGCTGATGCTATTGGAATCTGACCTCCCTGCACTCGAAATGGATTTTCTGGAGCTACAGAACTCCAATTGGCGCGCTCTCAACGGCGTTGGAAAGTAGACATTCAGGGCTTTCCAGCAATATATAATAGTCCATACTTTATTCGAAGATTGACGACGTAACTTGGCGTTGAAC
>NC_029775.3:22918157-22926817 GCF_000817695.3 Arachis duranensis
AACCTGATTGAGAACCGACAGATGATTAGCCGTGCTGTGACAGAGCATAGGAACGTTTTCACTGAGAGGATGGGATGTAGCCATTGACAACGGTGATGCCCTACATACAGCTTGCCATGGAAAGGAGTAAGAAGGATTGAGTTGAAGCAGTGGGAGAGCAGGCGTCCTTGAGCCATACAGTATCTCCATTCGCTTATCTGAAATTCCCACCAATGAATCTGCATGAGTATTCTATCCCTTTTATTATTTATTTTCTTATTTCTATTTTCGAAACCATAAACCAATTTTAATCTGCCTAACTGAGATTTACAAGGTGACCATAGCTTGCTTCATACCAACAATCTCTGTGGGATTGACCCTTACTCACGTAAGGTTTATTACTTGGACGACCCAGTACACTTGCTGGTTAGTTGAACGGAGTTGTGTCCACTCGTGCCAATTTCAAATTCCATAATTTTACAATGAGTGCAACTCAAAGAATAGTGATCACAATTTCGTCCACCATTTTCGTTCTTAATCTTATAAACTGGGTGGAACAAGAGTATGACCCTTTTCTACATGAGTTCTTGTAATTCTCGAGAGAGTTATCTTGCTTAAACTACAACTTAAAAACAAATTCCTCTTGAATCGCTAATTGCATGAACTAATTTGGATATGTGACATATAATCTTGTTAGTCTTGGGCAATTAGATAGGGTTTTCGTGGTGCTAAACTAGTTTTTTGAACTTCACCCTCTAGTTTGAGTTAAGTGACCACGAGGGTGGCGGTTAATGAAGATTAGAAGAGGCTAAATCACTAAGAGATTAGAGTTTAGAGATTTAAAGTTCACCATGGAATGAATCATTCATTGTTAAAATAGTTGGTAAGACATTTTAATCCGGAAAAGTAAATATTTCCGAGACCTTAACTGTTTTCTCTTATTGTTTTCACACCAAACTGTTTACTATTTTCTTTATTTTCTTGTCTACTGTTTATGTGTTTTTACCATCAACAAACCCTTTTTCTGATTCGCCTAACTAAGTTCAACCTGACAATCATTGCTTGCTTAGTCTGGCAATTCTCGTGGGATAGACCCTCACTCACCTGAGATATTACTTGGATGACCCAATACACTTACCGGTTAAGCTGTGGGAAATTCAATTTCCCACACCATATTGCACTCAGGATATGATACATAAGGGATATGTATAAAATGCACAAATTGAATATTGTGTACGTGAGATACGCTCATAAGCAAATTTTGGGTACAACATCCAGGATATGTGTATATATATTAGGTATCTGAAATATGTGTATTGTTATAACGGTTTAGCTATAATATTACGTACTCATATTATTGTACTCGCATGGTTAATTAAATATTCGATTTGAATAAAAATTAATGATTGAAATTTTTTAATAAAAAATTAAAAATTACAAATTTTAAAATTATCTAAGATATGTGCAAAACTTTTTTATTGATCGATATAATATTTTGGATAGTGTTATGTTGGTTTAATTTTTATTTTTCCATTTCATTCAATTTTATTTAAATAATTTTAAATTTTAAAATTACAAAATATTTAATTTAAAATTTAGATGATTAAATTTAAATTAATAATTTAATTTATTCCAATAAAAATAAATGTACTTGTATTGTTATTATAGTCGTATGATTATTTATGAGTACTTCCAAATTAATTTTTAAAAAGAAGACATTATTAGACTAAGTCATGTCCGTATAGAAATAAATTAGCTAGATTCTAGGCACATGACTTAATCTAATACTGCGATCTTTTATATTGGTATGGTGAGATAGTATACATACGATATAAAATTAATCTAATAATGTCACATAATAATGTATAAGCTGTAGTGCATTTAACAATGGACATCATCTCATATGCCAATACAGTGCCTAAAAATTAGTAAGATACCCATCTCGAGTACACTGTACCCGGAATATGATACACAAGTTTAAAGCACATCTTGGATGCACAATCAGAACACATACAAAACGCGTAAATCAATACTGTGTACCCGAGATACACTCATAAGCAAATTCTATACATAGTACTCAAGATATATCCTGGATTCAGTGTCCAAAGATTAGTTATAGGCACATCTCGGGTACACTACACTTGAGATATGATACATAAGGTTAAAGCACATCCTGAGTGCAACTGGAATATGTACAAAATGTGCAAATCAAGTACTGTGTACCTGAGATACGCTCATAAACAAATTCTGGGCACAATACCTGGGATATATGATACAGAAGTTAAAGCACATCCCGGGTGCAACTGAATATGTACAAAATGCGCAAATTGTAACGGCCTAGTTTTTGGCGAAACAAAAACTTTCGGAGATTTTTCAAAGTGGACACCTCTATTGCATAGTTAGTTTGCCATCAAGCACCTCGCCACGTTACCAGTTACTAAACTAGCGAAAAACTGTGGTTTCGAGCCACTATGACTAAGAATTTTGAAACTCTGAGTTATACGGTTAAATTTCACTTAACAAACTGATTTCAAATATGCAAAAAAATAAATAATATTTTAATTATAATATTTACAGATAATAATATTTTATATATTATATATAATAATCATTAACATATATAGAGAGTATATATGAAAGTGATGGGCACTGGCTGCCCCTTACCTTGAATTTTATGGTTGTTGGTCGCCCAACCATGTAAACCCCATAGACGCTAGATGCCTACATTTTGCGACTAATTTCACACTTCGAAGGTGCTAACCGCTGGTTTGGGTGCTAGGCGCCAAGGTACAATCAACGAGGTTTCATAAATAACCAAAGAGAAATATAATTTAGTGAAAATTCAAAGTTAAAAATGTAATTAGTTAAAAGATAAAGGGTTAAAATATAATTAATTAAAGCTTAGAAATTAGAATATAAGTAATTAAAGTCTTGAGGTTAAATATTAATATTTTAAAGTTAAAGGAGGTAAGAAAAAGTAAAATAAGAATAGGAGACATAAAAGGTAAATAATTTAAAAGTTTTAAGAATACAATAGTAATTACAATAAAAGACGTAGAAAGAGAATTTAAAGCCGAGAACTTAAAGGTTCTCTTCATAAAAGACCTAGGGCGTGTTAAGAGGAGATGAGAAAGAAATAATTAAGATATTAAGAGTGAATAGAGAAAGAGACATATGAAAACGAAGAATAGAAAATGAATTCCGAGGGCATTATTTAAGAAAGAGGGACAAGAAAGTGAATTAAAAGAAGTTATAGAGAAAGGACATAAAGTTTAAAGACTAAAGTATGGAAATGAAAGAGATGAGTAAAAGACTATGAATAATAAAAGGAAAGATTAAAGATGTTGAGCGAGTGGCTGCGTGCCTAGCAAGGTTTAGGGTCTCGTTCCGCTTGCTCATCGTTTTAACATAATGGTGGGAATGCTCACAGATTGAGAACTGTTTTTCAGATGTAAGCGTACTTAGAGCGAACTAAAAGTCAAACTTAATGGCTATGCCATAAAGACTTAATGCAATTCTGAAGGTCAGACTGAATGGCTTCAACCATAAGACTTTTGTAGATTGAACATCTGAAAAGTCATATCTAGAACTTGTTCCCAAATGTCGGACTGTAGGGTGTAAATCAACGTGTGAGCTCATGACCTGCATAGGATAGACATGCATCATGTTTGTTTATACATACTTCTCTGCTATACATGTATTTATTGTGTATGTGTGTGCTTTCTGTATTCTCCTTTGTGTGATATTTTTGTATTTTCTACTTGTTTATTATTTTCTGTATTTTACTATTTTTTGTATTCTCTGTTAATACACCATTTTTCTGGTAAACAACAAAGCATTAAGGAACTTAATAAAAAATCCCGACCTTACTAAGAAACCCCAAGTTCTAACACTTTTCTCCCTTTTAGATGGAGCATCGGCAGCCCAGTGAAGACGTATAATCGTGCGGAAGGGTAGTGAATGATATTTTGCCTTTTGATGTAACATCCTTATTTATTATAGCTATACGACGTTTTGATTTTTTTGGTAATTAATTTTATTCAGTCGTTTTTTGATCCCTACAAATGAAATAAATGATAATATAATTTTATTATTATGTTATGCTATTTATTTATTTATTTTATATGCCATAGTTATAATAAAGCTTAGATAATAATATTATTTTTATTATTATCCTTATTGAGTTCGATATTCGCCGATATAAGTAAATATTGGTACTCTTTGATGAACTTGACATTGCTAATGTTTCATCATATATCCTTTATCATTAAGTTACTAATATAATTTATATTAGTAACTCATATATAATTATCTCTACATATATTATTACTTGTGTTTTAATATATCAAATTTTCATAATTATCTGTTTAAAATATTTATAACTTAAATCGCTGACTCACCAAGTCCCCCTTGTGACACCTAGCCACCATTATCATTAATCATCATCACTAATCCTCTCATTCTCTCTTCTTGAGCAAACTAAGAAAGAAAAAGAAAGAGAGAGAAAGCCGTGAGAACCACCATGACCGAAAGCCTTCAAGCTTCAATTTTTTGAGCTCTGTAACCCGAATAAAAAAATTTAAACTGATTAAAGTGTTTGTATCTTCGTTCTCTTCACGTTGACGTTTTCTTCTCAGATTTCTCGGTCAGAAAGTTTTTTTGGTAGTTCGGTTGTGAGGACAGCAAGCTAAAGGTATGGTTTTGTAGTTTTTTACTGATTAAATGTTAATGTGATAAGTAATTGTTAGTTTGATTGATTATTGGTTGAGTTTGATTAAGTTTATGTTGAAATTTTGTTGAAATCTTAGTGATTTGTTGATGTTTATGGTTCGGCCATTATTTACAGCCATGGTCTAGTTTGTTTTGGTGAATTTTGGGGCTGGTTTCATGAGAAAATCGAGAAAAATTGTTGAGGATTGATGGCCTAGAGATTAACTGAAAAACTGTAAAAAAAATTGGTAACTGTAAAGCTTGAAAATGGATTAAAAATCATATATTTTTTTGAATAGATTACAAGAAAGGATTTTTAGGCTTTTAGAGCCATATTTATCACCAACATAACATTATTATTTTGAGAATAAAATTGTATTTTGATCAAAATTGAGGTTGATTTTATAAATAAATAAGTTTAGTGGTATTTTGAGTAAAAGTAAACGTTCAGGGGTGAACGAATATTTTATTAAAATTCAGGGTTACTTTTGTAAATATTAATATATGTGAGAGTTAGTTAGTAATTTTTTTAAAAATGTTGAGTCAAAAATAAAATACATAAAATCTTGAGGTTTAAAATATAATTTCTAAAAGTTTAAGAATAAAACTTTAATAAATCTAGTTTTTGGTATATCAAAATAGAAACATTAAATATAAATACTTCTTTAATATTATTTTACTTATTGCAAATTAATTTTTATGCATTTTTATTTATTTACTTTTACTAAAAACCAATATTTTTTATTAAATAAAAAAGATAGTAAAATAATAAGACTTCCTGGTGCACGAAATTGCAATCACACTTTTGCAATCCGCACAACTAACCAGCAAGTGCACTGGGTCGTCCAAGTAATACCTTACGTGAGTAAGGGTCGATCCCACAGAGATTATTGGTTTGAAGCAAGCTATGTTTATTTTATTAATCTTAGTCAGGATGCCAATAAGGTTAATTGGATTTAATTGCAAGAAGTAAAAGTGTTTGGAATAAGTAATTGTTACTTTATTAATGAAGAATATGTTGGGGTTTTGGAGATGCTTTGTCCTCTGAACTTCAACTCTTCCTTGAAATCCTTTTCCACAAGCAAGGCTCCTTCCATGGCAAGCTGTATGTAGGGTGTCACCATTGTCAGTGGCTACCTCCCATCCTCTCAGTGAAAATGGTCTAGAATACCACAGACAAGGTTTAGACTTTCCGGATCCTCAAGAGTGGCCGCTATCAATTCTAGCTTATACCACGAAGATTCTAATTAAGGAATCTAAGAGAAACTCATTCAATCTGATGTAGAATGGAGGTGGTTGTCAGGCACACGTTCATGGATCTGAGGAAGGTGATGAGTGTCACGGATCATCACCTTCTTCATGTTTAAGCGCGAATGAACATCTTAGATAGGAACAAGCGTGTTTAAATGGAAAACAAAAGTAATTGCATTAGTTCATCAAGACGCTGCAGAGCTCCTCACCCCCAACAATGGAGTTTAGAGACTCATGCCGTCAAAGTGTATAAAATTCAGATCTGAAAATGTCATGAGGTACAAAGTAATCCTCTAAAAGTTGTTTAAATAGTAAACTAGTAACCTAGGTTTACAGAAAATGGGTAAACTAAGATAATTGGTGCAGAAATCCACTTATGGGGCCCACTTGGTGTGTGCTAGGGCTGAGACTAAAGCTTCTCACGTGCTTGGGCTGTTTCTGGAGTTGAACGCCAGATTGTAACGTGTTTTGGGCGCTGAACTCCAACTTGTAACCTGTTTCTGGCGCTGGACGCCAGACAGCAGCATGAAACTGGCGTTGAACGCCAGTTTACGTCATCTATCTTCGCGTAAAGTATGGACTATTATATATTGCTGGAAAGCCCTGGATGTCTACTTTCCAACCCAATTAAGAGCGCATCAATTAGACTCCTGTAACTCCAAAAAATCCATTCCGAGTGCTGGGAGGTCAGGATCCAACAGCATCAGCAGTCCTTTTTCAGCCTAACTCAGATTTTTGCTCAGCTCCCTCAATTTCAGCCAAAAATACCTAAAATCACAGAAAAACACACAAACTCATAGTAAAGTCCAGAAATATGATTTTTGCCTAAAAACTAATAATATTCTACTAAAAACTAATTAAAACAAACTAAAATCTACATGAAATTACCCCCAAAAAGCGTATAAAATATCCGCTCATCACAACACCAAACTTAAACTGTTGCTTGTCCTCAAGCAACTAGATAAATAAAATAGGATGAAAAGAAATTAAGAAGTAATAATATCTCAGAGTTTTTAAATGGAGCTCAGATTCTTATTAGATGAGCGGGGCTTGTAGCTTTTTGTTTCTGAATAGTTTTGGCATCTCCCTTTATCCTTTGAAATTCAGAATGATTGGCATCCATAGGAACTCAGAATTCAGATAGTATTATTGATTCTCCCAGTGTAGTATATTGATTCTTGAACACAGTTACTTTATGAGTCTTGGCCGTGGCCCTAAGCACTTTGTTTTCTAGTATTACCACCGGATACATAAATGCCACAGACACATGACTGGGTGAACCTTTTCAGATTGTGACTCAGCTTTGCTAAAGTCCCCAGTTAGAGGTGTCTAGAGCTTTTAAGCACACTCTTTTTGCTTTGGATCACGACTTTAACCACTCAGTCTCAAGTTTTTCACTTGGACTTGCATGCCACAAGCACATGGTTAGGGACAGCTTGATTTAGCCGCTTAGGCCTGGAACTACTTCCTTGGACCCTCCTATCCACTGATGCTCAAAGCCTTGGATCCTTTTCACCCTTGCCTTTTGGTTTTAAGGGCTATTGGCTTTTGTTCCTTTTATTGATCCAATGATTCCTTGTAATTTTTTTTTCACTGCTTTTTCTTGCTTCAAGAATCAAATTCATGATTTTTCAGATCATCAATAATATTTTTCATGTTCCTCATTCTTTCAGGAGCCAACATTCGTAAAATTCAGGATAAAATATGCACTGTTCAAGCATTCATTCAGAGAACAAAAAATATTGCCACCACATATAATTAATTGTAATTTTTATTATTAAGAACTCGAAAAATATAAATTACTTCTTTATTCTAAAAATCTACTATTTTATTTATGTCTGATGATGATGAGAAAAATAAATTATAACTTAATTGGAAATAAAACCAGAATAGATATGCTAATTACTACTACTACTACTACTACTGTATAACTTCTAAGGTAAATTTCTATAATAACACTATCACAGAGTTAAAGCTAAAATTAGAACTCAACAACCTGTGTTTTGAGAAGTGGATGTTCCTCTGATCTGTGGGGTGCTTGGTCCTTCAAGGATTAATTTCTGGTGCTTCAGCTCCCTTAAATCACGCCCTTGCTCTTCTTGTTCCCTAAGCAGTTTGCAAAGCATGCTGCTTTGATTGTTCTGTTCTTCCTTTATTTGGTTCATAGCTTCTTGCAACTTGGAAATAGATGCCTCAAGATGTTCCCAATATTCGAATTGAGGAAGTTCTGGGAGGAATTCTTGTGCCCTCCTCTTGATTGGATCATCCTGCAGCTGTTGTCTTTCCATTGACATTTTAGTGATTGGCCTCTCAACTAAGATATACTCAGTTATTCCCATATTCACTCCTGCATCTCTGCAGAGCATAGAAATTAAGCTTGGATAGGCCAATCTGGCATCCTTGGAGTTCTTGTTTGCTATTTTGTATAGTTCACACGAGATCAGTTGATGGACTTCTACTTCTTTTTCCAACATAATGCAGTGAATCATCACTGCTCTTTTAACAGTAACTTCAGAACGGTTGCTGGTGGGCAATATAGAACGCCCAATGAAGTCCAGCCAGCCTCTGGCAGCTGGTTTGAGATCTTCTCTTTTGAGTTGATTTGGGATGCCAGTGGTGCTGGTGGTCCACCTGGCTTCAGGGATGCATATATCCTCTAGAATCTTGTCCAGGCCTTTGTTTACCCTCATCATTCTCCTATTAAAGGAGTCTGGGTCATC
>NC_029775.3:22926839-22928837 GCF_000817695.3 Arachis duranensis
GTGGACAATCTTTCCTCTGACTAAGGTCCGATGATCATAGAGGGCAGCTCCAATTATTCTTTGCTTGTCTGTCTGCCATAAATTAGCATAGAACTCCTAAACCATGTTCCTTCCCACTTTCATTTCAGGATTAGCTAGGATTTCCTAGTTCCTGTTTCGAATTTGTTCTTGGATCTCTGGATATTCATCTTCTTTTAGATCGAACTTGACTTCTGGGATCACTGATCTTAGACTCATTATTTTGTAGTAATGGTCTGAATGTTCTTTAGTTAAGAACTTCCCTTGATTCCAAAGTGGCTTTGGGATATTCTCTTTCTTGCCTCTTGGGTTGGGTTGTTTTCCTTTAGGGGCCATGATCAAAGTGGGTATGTTTTTGTGATCATGGATAAGTACACCAAACTTAGAGGTTTGCTTGTCCTCAAGCAAAAGAAAAGAGAGAAGAGGGATAGGAGGAGAGCAAGTGTGGAATGGTGGATGAGGAGAGGGGCACTGAAAGTGGATATAAAGGGAGGAGGGTGGGTTTTCGAAAATAAAAAAAAAGATATAAGATAAAAGATAAATATGATAAGAAAAGGATATAAAAGATATGAATGATAATTAAAAATAAATCTGAATTTTTAATTTGAAAAAGATTTTAAAAGATAATTAAGTTGGAAAAACGAATTGTAAAAAGAGTTGGATTGGATTGGAAAAAGGTTTATGTTTATCTATGAAGCTATATTATTTTTGAAAAAGGGATTTTAGAAATTAGGGTTCTTAGAAAACTATTTTGATTTGAAGGATGACATTTTGAAACATGTTTATGCAAGAAATCATGATTTGAAACATAAAAAATTAGAAAATTTGTAAAGAAAAACAAATTTTACCTCCTCCCCACCATCCTGGCGTTAAACGCCCAACTGCTGCATGTTTTGGGCGTTTAACGCCCAATTGTTGCTTCTCCTGGGCGTTCAACACCCAGCTGTTGCTTCTTTCTGGCGTTGAACGCCAGGAAGTCCTTTGTCACTGGGCGTTTTTCTGAACGCCCAGGACGCTGTCAATCTGGCGTTAAACGCCCAGAAGGTGCTTCTTTCTAGCGTTCAACACCCAGAAGATGCTCCTTTCTGGCGTTTAACGCCCAGATGGCTACCCTTACTGGCGTTGAACGCCCAGTGGGTGCTTCTTTTGGGCGTTTAACACCCAAAATGTTTCTTACTGGCTTTTTCACGCCAGTGAGCTTCCAAATTTCCTTGTAACTCTGTGAATTCAATCAATTGCTATTTTACCTTTTGAAGATACTTTGACATATACCTGTAAAAATCAATTAATTAGCAAAAAAGAAAATTAAATTTTGTGAATGGCTGGGTTGCCTCCCAACAAGCGCTTCTTTAATGTCGTTAGCTGGGCTATTACTGAGCTTTAATCAAGTCTCAGTTTTGAGCATTCTTGCTCAAAATTGCTTTCAAGATAATGTTTAACTCTCTGTCCATTAACAATGAACTTTTTGTTAGATTCATTATCCTGAAGCTCTACATATCCATATGGTGATACACTTGTAATCACATATGGACCTCTCCACCGGGATTTTAATTTTCCTGGGAATAATTTGAGCCTAGAATTAAATAGCAGAACTTTCTGCCCCGGCTCAAAGACTCTGGATGACAGCTTCTTATCATGCCATCTTTTTGCTTTCTCTTTGTAAATTTTTGCATTCTCGAAAGCATTGAGTCTAAATTCATCTAGCTCATTTAACTGAAGCAATCATTTTTCTCCAGCTAACTTGGCATCAAAGTTTAGGAATCTAGTTGCCCAGTAGGCTTTGTGTTCCAGTTCCACTGGCAAGTGACAGGCCTTTCCATACACAAGCTGGTATGGGGAGGTCCCTATAGGGGTCTTGAATGCTGTTCTGTATGCCCACAGAGCATCATCCAAGCTTCTTGCCCAATCCCTTCTACGGTTAATTACAGTCCGTTCCAGGATTCTTTTAAGTTCTCTGTTAGAGACTTCAGCTTGCCCATT
>NC_029775.3:22929011-22930494 GCF_000817695.3 Arachis duranensis
AGAGAAATTTTAACACTGTTTTAGTGTCATTAATGGGTGTTGCAATAGCTTCCACCCATTTGGATACATAATCCACTGCCACCAGAATATAAGTGTTTGAGTATGATGGTGGGAAAGGTCCCATGAAGTCAATACCCTATACATCAAACAACTCAATCTCCAAGATCCCTTGTTGAGGCATGGCATAACTGTGAGGCAGATTGCCAGATCTTTGGCAACTGTTACAATTAAGTACAAACACTCGGGAATCTTTATAGAGAGTAGGCCAGTAGAAGCCACATTGGAGGATTCTTGTGGCTGTTCGCTCACTTCCAAAATGTCCTCCATACTGTGATCCATGGCAGTGCCATAGGATCTTCTGCGCTTCTTCTTTAGGCACACATCTACGGATTACTCCGTCTGCACATCTCTTGAAGAGATATGGTTCATCCCAAAGATAGTACTTTGCATCTGTGATCAATTTCTTTGATTGCTGCTTACTGTACTCTTTGGGTATGAACCTCACTGCCTTGTAGTTTGCAATATCTACAAACCATGGCACTTCCTAGATGGCAAAGAGTTGCTCATCCGGAAAGGTTTCAGAGATCTCAGTAAGAGGGAGGGATGCCCCTTCTACTGGTTCTATTCGGGACAGGTGATCTGCTACTTGGTTTTCTGTCCCTTTTCTGTCTCTTATTTCTATATCAAACTCTTGCAGAAGAAAAACCCATCTTATGAGTCTGGGTTTTGAATCCTACTTTGTGAGTAGATATTTAAGAGCAACATGATCAATGTACACAATCACTTTTGATCCTACTAAATAGGATCTAAACTTGTCAATGGCGTAAACCACTGTAAGCAGCTCTTTTTTTGTGGTTGTGTAGTTCTTCTGTGCGTCATTTAAAACTCGATTGGCATAGCAAATGACGTGCAGAAGCTTGTCATGCCTTTGTCCCAACACTGCACCAATGGCATGGTCACTGGCATCACACATTAGTTCAAATGGCAATGTCCAGTTTGGTGCAGAGATGATTGGTGCTGTGACCAATTTAGCTTTCAGAGTTTCAAATGCCTGCAGACACTCCTTATCAAAGACAAATGGCGTGTCAGCAGCTAGCAGGTTGCTCAGAGGTTTGGCGATTTTTGAAAAATCTTTTATAAACCTCCTATAGAATCCTGCATGCCCCAGAAAGCTTCTGATTGCCTTAACATTGGCAGGTGGTGGTAATTTTTCAATTACTTCTACCTTAGCTTGATCTACCTCTATTCTCTTGTTCGAAATTTTGTGCCCAAGGACAATTCCTTTAGTCACCATAAAGTGACATTTCTCCCAGTTTAAAACCAGGTTGGTCTCTTGGCATCTCTTTAGAACAAGTGCTAGATGGTTAAGACAGGAGCTGAATGAGTCTCCAAATACTGAAAGGTCATCCATGAAGACTTCCAGAAATTTTTCCACCATATCAGAGAAAATTGAAAGCATGCACCTCTGAAAGGTTGCAGGTGC
>NC_029775.3:22930574-22948093 GCF_000817695.3 Arachis duranensis
ACTTGGACAGGGCTTACCCAGGGGCTATTAGAAATAGGATAAATAATCCCAGCCTCTAGTAATTTAGTGACCTCCTTCTGCACAACTTCCTTCATGGCTGGGTTCAGCCGCCTTTGTGGTTGAACCACTGGCTTGGCATCACCTTCCAATACGATCTTGTGCATGCATCTGGCTGAGCTAATGCCCTTGAGATCACTGATGGACCACCCAAGAGCTGTCTTGTGTGTCCTTAGCACTTGAATTAATGCTTCCTCTTCCTGTGGCTCTAAGGTAGAGGTTACGATTACAGGAAAGGTATCACCTTCTCCCAGAAATGCATATTTCAGGGATGGTGGTAGTGGTTTGAGCTCGGGTTTAGGAGGTTTCTCCTCTTCCTGAGGGATTTTCAGAGGTTCTATTATTCTCTCTGATTCTTCCAGATCAGGCTGAACATTTTTAAAGATGTCCTCTAGCTCTGATTCGAGACTCTCAGTCATATTGACCTCTCTTACCAGAGTGTCAATAATATCAACACTCATGCAGTCATTTGGGGTGTCTAGATGTTGCATGGCTTTGACAACATTCAACTTGAACTCCTCCTCATTGACTCTCAAGGTTACTTCCCCTTTTTGGACGTCAATGAGGGTTCGGCCAGTTGCTAGGAAAGGTCTTCCTAGAATGAGAGTTGCACTCTTGTGCTCCTCCATTTCCAGCACCACAAAGTCAGTGGGAAAGGCAAATGGCCCAACCTTGACAATCTTTATTTCAAGAGTATTTGCTCAAGTGCCTCTGCAAACGGAATCTTTATTTCAAGAGTCCTGAGATAGTCTGCAAAGCGGGCAAATTGCTTATCCTGTTTCGCTTGGCGGAGTTTTTGAGGATAAGGCATTTTGGCTTTGTATTCCTCAACCTTAGTCGCTGCAGGTTTATTGCCTACAGATGTGGATTGGGAAGCCTTTTTAGAATGGTTGTTATCAGTACTTGTATGTGTCTGATCCCCCACTGGCATTTGAATACCAGGGGTGGAAGCAGGAGTGGCGTTAGACGCCAGCTCCTTATCTGTTTCTGGCGTCTGAACGCCAGAACTGTGCTCCCTTTGGGCGTTCAACGCCAAATCCTTGTTTGTTTCTGGCGTTGAACGCCAGGAATGAGCATGGTTTGGGCGTTCAGCGCCAGCATTATTCCTCTCTGGGCTCTGAATGTCCTCAGAGGGATTTTGAGTAGTCAATTGTTCATTTCTTGGTTTCCTGCTGCTTTGAAGTGAGGTATTTAATGTTTTCCCACTTCTTAATTGAATTGCTTGGCATTCTTCTGTTATTTGTTTTGACAGTTGCTTTTCTGTTTGCTTTAACTGTACTTTCATATTCCTGTTAGCCATTCTTGTTTCTTGTAGTATTTCCTTGAATTCGGCTAGCTGCTGAGTTAGAAAATCCAGCTGCTGATTGAATTCATTAGCCTGATCTACAGGACTGAGTTCAGCAATTACTATTTTAGCTTCTTCTTTCATGGAAGATTCACTGCTTAGGTACAGATGCTGATTTCTGGCAACTGTATCAATAAGCTCTTGAGCTTCTTCAATTGTTTTTCTCATATGTATAGATCCACCAGCTGAGTGGTCTAGAGAAATTTGAGCTTTTTCTGTAAGCCCATAGTAGAAGATGTCTAATTGCACCCACTCTGAAAACATTTCAGAGGGGCATTTTCTTAGCNNNAAATAGTGATTCAGGAATTTTTCTGACAGCTGTTTCCATGTCCTTATGCTGTTCTTAGGTTGGTTATTTAACCACCTCTTAGCTTGATCTCTTACAGCAAATGGAAACAGTAATAATCTTTAGACATCCTGATCTACTTCTTTATCATGTACTGTGTCAGCAATTTGTAAAAATTGTGTCAGAAACTCTATAGGTTCTTCTTGTGGAAGACCGGAATACTAGCAACTTTGCTGCACCATGATAATGAGCTGAGGATTCAACTCAAAGCTACTGACTCCAATGGAGGGTATACAGATACTACTCCCATATGAAGCAATAGTGAGGTTAGCATATGACCCCAGAGTCCTTCTGGACTGTTCCTTTCCACTTAATTCCATGATGGAACAAGGGAGATGATATGTATGTTAATATTATTTATTTTATAAAAAAATATTTTATAAAATAAAAAAAACAAAATAAATAAAAATGAAACAAAAAAAATAAAAAAATAAAAAAAAGAAATTGAAAATGTTTTGTGAAGATTTTCAAAAAATTTGAGGAAAAAGAGAAAGTGGTTAGGATATTTTTTTGAAAAAGATAATAAAATATATATATATTAAAAAAATATTTTTTTTAAACTTAAAAAGATAAGAATTGAAAAATTTTGAAATTGAAATCTGAATTTTTATATAAAAATTTCGAAAATATAGTTTAAAATTAGTTAGAAAAGATATTTTTTTGAATTTTGAATTTTATGATGAAAGAGAAAAACACACAAAAGACACAAGACTTAAAATTTTTAAATCTAATGCTCCTTATTTTCGAAAATTTTGGAGGGAAAATACCAAGGAACACCAAACTTAAAAATTTTAAGATCAAAACACAAGAAAGACTCAAGAACACCTTGAAGATTCACAAGAACACCAAGAACAAAAGAAAGAACACCAAACTTAAAATTTTTAGAAAACCAAGATAAATTTTCGAAAATTAAAGAAAGATCAACAAGAAAACACCTAACTTAAAGTTTGGCACAAGATCAAATCAAGAAAAATTATTTTTGAAAAAAGATTTTAAAAAGAAGATGCCCAATTGCCAAGGCTCTAGCCAACTGAGCTATAAATTCAATGTTGTTTTTGAAGATGTATTATATTTATGGATAAAAATAAAAATTTTTGAAAACTAATGTTTTGAAAAAGTACAAGAAAAACACGAAAACACACAGAACAAGAAAAACTGAAGATCAAATAAGAAAAATAAACAAGAACAACTTGAAGATCAAGGAAGAACAAAGAACATAAATACAAAAATTTTAAAGAAAAATATAAAATATGCAATTAACACCAAACTTAAAACAAGACACTAGATTCATAGAAAAATTTAAAAATTAATAAAGAACAATAATATTTTTGAAAAGAAAATAAAAGACTCTGACTCAATTGCCAAAATCTTCCTAATCTAAGAAATAAAATAAACCTTTAGTTGTTCAAACTCGAACAATCCCCAGCAACGGCGCCAAAAACTTGGTGCACGAAATTGCAATCACACTTTTGCAATCCGCACAACTAACCAGCAAGTGCACTGGGTTGTCCAAGTAATACCTTACGTGAGTAGGGGTCGATCCCACAGAGATTATTGGTTTGAAGCAAGCTATGTTTAATTTATTAATCTTAGTCAGGATGCCAATAAGGTTAATTGGATTTAATTGCAAGAAGTAAAAGTGTTTGGAATAAGTAATTATTACTTTATTAATGAAGAATATGTTGGGATTTTGGAGATGCTTTGTCCTCTGAACTTTAACTCTTCCCTGAAATCCTTTTCCACACACAAGGCTCCTTCCATGGCAAGCTGTATGTAGGGTGTCACCATTGTCAGTGGCTACCTCCCATCCTCTCAGTGAAAATGGTCCAGATGCTCTGTCACAGCACGGCTAATCAGCTGTTGGTTCTCGATCATGTTGGAATAGGATCCATCGATCCTTTTGCGTTTGTCATCACGCCCAGCAATCGCGAGTTTGAAGCTTGTCACAGCCATTCAATCCTTGAATCCTACTCGGAATACCACAGACAAGGTTTAGACTTTCCGGATCCTCAAGAGTGGCTGCTATCAATTCTAGCTTATACCACGAAGATTCTAATTAAGGAATCTAAGAGAAACTCATTCAATCTGATGTAGAACGGAGGTGGTTGTCAGGCACACGTTCATGGATCTGAGGAAGGTGATGAGTGTCACGGATCATCACCTTCTTCATGTTTAAGCGCGAATGAACATCTTAGATAGGAACAAGCGTGTTTAATGGAAAACAAAAGTAATTGCATTAGTTCATCAAGACGCTGCAGAGCTCCTCATCCCCAACAATGGAGTTTAGAGACTCATGCCGTCAAAGTGTATAAAATTCAGATCTGAAAATGTCATGAGGTACAAAGTAATCCTCTAAAAGTTGTTTAAATAGTAAACTAGTAACCTAGGTTTACAGAAAATGGGTAAACTAAGATAATTGGTACAGAAATCCACTTCTGAGGCCCACTTGGTGTGTGTTGGTGCTGAGACTAAAGCTTCTCACGTGCTTGGGCTGTTTCTGGAGTTGAACGCCAGGTTGTAACGTGTTTTGGGCGCTGAACTCCAACTTGTAACCTGTTTCTGGCGCTGGACGCCAGACAGCAGCATGAAACTGGCGTTGTTGTCTATCTTCGCACAAAGTATGGACTATTATATATTTCTTGAAAGCCCTGGATGTCTACTTTCCAACCCAATTGAGAGCGCGTCAATTGGACTCTTGTAACTCCAAAAAATCCATTCCGAGTGCAGGGAGGTTAGGATCCAACAGCATCAGCAGTCCTTTTTCAACCTAACTCAGATTTTTGCTCAGCTCCCTCAATTTCAGCCAGAAAATACCTAAAATCATAGAAAAACACACAAACTCATAGGAAAGTCCAGAAATATGATTTTTGCCTAAAAACTAATAATATTCTACTAAAAACTAATTAAAACATACTAAAATCTACATGAAATTACCCCCAAAAAGCGTATAAAATATCCGCTCATCACTTCCTAAAAGTATTAGAAACACAGAGTTATCTTAAGCATTTTATAATATTCTTTTCATAAAATATTTAGAAAAAGGAGAGAGAATAGTGAGAATATGATTTCATATTTTGAAAGAGAATAAAGAGGACATGAGAAGAAATAAATGTTTAAAGTTGAATACGAGCTGAGTTGACTGTCTGTCGCAGGAAGCGAGCAGAGACATAGTGGTAATTCCACTGAGAAAGTTGGTTTGCAGGGATACAATGACCAGTCTATAGTGATGGTCGCACCTGTAAGGTGGTGTCCTTACAGAGGTTTATCATGACATACAACAGCTAGAGAGAGCTATACTTGTAAGGCAAGGTTGCTTATAGAGGTTATGTTCGGCATTCAATGGCTTGGAAGAGTCACATCTGTAAGGCAAGGTCGCTTACAGAGTTTAATGCCAACTGGAAAGCCATATCCAGGACTAGTACCGGGTAGAAGCCGACAGATGAGCTCATTACCTGTACTAGAAATAGACATGCATCATAATTGTTTGCACATATTTCTGTGAACTTTGTTTTCTATGATTGTGTATGTGTTATGCTTGATTTTCTATGTTCCTTAGTTATTATATTTTGTTGCGTTTATTGGTTGTTACTGTTGGCTGGGTATAGTATTAAAACGGACTTAACTAACTACCCCGGCCCTACTAAGGACTTTTCAGTTCTTACCCATTTACCTTCCCCTTTAGATAGAGACAGGAATTCTATTCTATGAGTTAGATCACCCCTATATCTACAAGAACCCGGTGCATCATAGTTTTTTACGTAGTAGTCACCGAGCCTGTAGTACGACTACATGTGTTACGAGGCCATTCCTTCCAGCATTCGATTGACACTCCTTTCTTTGACCCTCACGCCGCCTATGAGTTTCCTTTATCTTAGCTTCATCGAGATGCTCCATATCATCCGTTTCCTGATGGACCTAGACATTCTCATCTTGTATTGCCTGAGGACTAGGTTGTTCCTCTGCCGGACCCAGTTGAGCAGCAGGTTCCTAAGCTTGTACCTGAGTGGAATATTCCTCTAGAGCCATTTCATCACCCTCGTCTAACACACAGACCGAAGAAATATTTGGATTTTCTGTGGATTCTTCTGATATGACACTTACGAATGGACCGGTATTCGCTGATGGGACTGTGCATATAGATTTGAGCAGTGATAGCATCATCAGAGAGATTCCAAAGGTTATAGATATTTCTGACGATGATGAGGATCTTGAAGAATACCCAGATGTGATAGAGATTTCATCTTCAGATAACGACGACTGATGGTTCGAGCTTGATAGCATGTCTTGGGAGCTTTTCAGCTTAGCATAGATTTTATGTTGTAGTCTCTTGATGCATAAGCATCTTTAGTTATTTTTAGTTATTATTTCCTTGAATAAAGTTAGTAATTTTCTTGTTTCTATTAATATTCTCATGCTTTTGATAAATGTCATTTGGAGTTACTTTGATTTTTAGTATGTGTAGGAAAGTGATGAAAATTAACAAAAACAAGGATGGAAAGAAGAAAGCAAGGGGAACACTTAAGAACAAGAGAAGGAGGAAGCAAATAGAGAGCTTCTAGACCAAACAGAAAGGTTACTAGACCAAGCAGGAGACTCCCAGGGAGTTGCTTGCATCCTCACGTCCAACATAAGGAGGGCACATTGGGAAGAAGTAGGGCACGTTCCATGTTCCCCTAGAAGCCGTAAAGGCACGTCCAACGTGCTAATCATGCAGCTCCTAGGGAAGTCACTCCCACCTCACATCCAACGTGAGAAAGCTCAAGTGCAACGTATCATTTTCATTCCCCCTCCTGACATCCTCAAAGCTCACGTCCAACTTGCAAGAAACAATATACAACATGCCTTAATCAAGGCACCTCCAGTGATCAATTCCAAGCCCACATTCAACGTGCATGGAGGCACGTCCAACGCACCAACAAACACCCTCAAGGTCACATCGAACATGAGGGTTGGCACATCCAATGTGCCATTATAAGTTCCATCCAATAGCTTGCTTTCCTCCAAATGTTGGATGTGTCCTATTGTGTTCAATGCATGGGCCTTCCATCCTCCAGGGCCTTTTGATTCTTCTCACTAATCTCTAAGCCTTTAAGCTTAAATGGGGGAGTGAAGATTAGGCACAAGGCCCATGTCATCTAGCATTGATTGAGGATCATGAGGAGAAGGATCTAAAGCTTGACTTGAGAAGAAAAATATTAATTAGTTAGATTTGATTCTATTTTAATTTGATTTTGTTTTTGAATTTTGAATTTTCGGTTTTAGATTAACATATATAAGGAGAGGAGCCACATACGTGGGCTTCTCTCTCGGCAGTGTTTACAATTCATAGTTCTAGTTTTTTTTTTTGAAGCATATGTCACTAATCTTTTCGATTAGTGTTAGGAGCTCTGTTGATTCTAATGGATTAATGTTATAGCTTTTCTACTTTGAGTAATGCATTGATGTTTTCTTAAGAAAGAGTTTTTGTTCTTCATCTAAAGGGTTTGAATGTGTTGGAAAATAATTCTAAATCTGACTTGAATTCTCTTAATATCTTGAAAAAGTTAATTATTTGAATTAAGCTTGAAACTCCTTCTCATAATTCTTAGGTTTTGAACTTGGACTTGATGAATGACATCGAATCAACAAAGTTTAGTTCTTAGGAGTTGTGTGGTTTTTAAATCAGTGAAAGCACTTAACCTCTTATCACAATCAATTAATCAAGGAATTGATGACTTTTTAGGATTAGAGAAATTAAATTACCAAGGGATTGAGATTTGATTACTAATGATTTGCCATAGATACATCTTGCATGATTAAAGTAGAGAGGGACAAGCATTATTCCAAAAGTTCAACATCTCTGAAACCTTAACTCTTTTCCATCATATTACTTTCTTAACAAATTACTACTTGCCTTTCTTTAATTCATTATTTTATGTTAAAGATTTTTATAACCCTTATTCTCACTTAAAATAGACTGATAAATATTTAAATCCCTTTTGGGAGCAACTCAAAATTTTGTTTAAATCAAAAGTTATAACGTCTGGAAGTTGGTACTGCGGAACCAGAAAACCAGAAAATTCTGCAGCAACCACTAAACTTCAAAAATTCATATCTTCCAAACCACTTGGCCAAATTCCCTGAAATTTTTATGGAGTAATTCTGACTTAAATAAATTTTTTAGAAAAATAGATTAGTTCAAAAATCATGTCTAGATTATTTCCAGTTTTTGTTTTAAGTTGCTGTCCAAACAGATTAGGAATTTCTGCAGCAAGACTTCTCAATTTCACTAACCAACTTATACTAATCTACCATTCCTCTCATTCATCACCATATCTACTTTAATTATAACCCTACCCCAAAATCTCAGTTCCATGTACCTATCAGAAATTACCATGATTTATATCATACAAGCACACTTTAAAGCATTAGAAATTTGCACTTCTTCTAACAATAATAAACCAACCAATCAATAGAATTTCAGCAACATCAATCTTACTACTCATCAGCTTCAACTAGAAATTGCATCTAACAATTACCCATTACCCATAATTCTAACCCTTACCTCTTTTAAAGTTGAAAATTCTATTTTTACTTCTTTCCAAAATCATAACTCTAACCGGACGGAATTGGAGCTTTGGCCTCTCTTCCAAGAACGAATGGCCGACCTCAACTCGAGCAAGGAAAGAGTTCTTGCCTACGGTCACTACTGTTCTATCAAGAATGGGAATTAGAGTGGCAGAGGTGGAATAAAAGGAAAGAACATAATTTGAATCTAAAGAAGAGGAAGAAGGAGAGTTGCTGGTTCTCACCCAGCAAAGAAGCTTCGAAGATTCAAAGTGATGAGTGGTGGGGCGCCTTCCTTCTTGCTGTGGATGGCTTCTTCCTTCCTCTTCAGTTTCATTTCACTTCCCTTTTCTGTTCTTCTCCTTCGTTTGTGCGTGTTTTGGTTCGAAGAAAATGAGAAGCAATATTAACAAGAGATAGAAGAAAAGGAAGTGGGTGAGGCGGTGCATAAGGCTTCGTGGCTTCTCCTTACCTCAACACAGCATCAATGCATGCTTGAAGAGATGTGACCATGGTTCTAAACTGCGTTGAGAGGAGAAGTGATCAGGGTTAAATTTGAGTAGGAAAATTTTGGTACGGTTGAACCAGGAAAAGGAAAAGAAAACCGTACTTTTGAAAAAG
Organism: Arachis duranensis; assembly: GCF_000817695.3. Classification (NCBI taxonomy): domain Eukaryota; kingdom Viridiplantae; phylum Streptophyta; class Magnoliopsida; order Fabales; family Fabaceae; genus Arachis; species Arachis duranensis. The sequence goes on from NC_029775.3 coordinate 22,939,490, forward strand.
AGGAAGAAAAAACCAAGTTAATGGTTGGTAACGTTTTTAGGCTAATTTCTCAACTAATTCATTATCTACGCTTTATATTTTCATATATCTAATCCTATGCATGCCTGCAAACGTTGTAAGGAATCAGAAATCACAGTCCTCATGGGATAGGGTGGTTACAACCCAACCGTCGGTAACCTTGTATTTTGTCTTTAATTTTATTTTGTTTTTAATTTCGTTTGTTTTGTTTGAATAAGCTTTTTCATCCATTGTTTGTTTTCACTAGATACTCATGATTATTCATATTTTCATCCCCACTATAGTAATCCTTGGTATATTACCCGATTGGGTTTGTCTAAACAGAGCCTGGATGCTTCTTTTTATTTATTGGTCCAGTCAAGCCAACCATAAATAATTCAAATTTGAGAATTCAATCATTTGATAACTAGAGTTATTCTTTGATAAAGGATCACTATGAGTCAGACTCAATAGAGTTTGATCATGGGAAACCCTTTTCTCTCTGCTTAGCCCTACCATCCCCAGGGGTATTTTAGTGATAGGTTCTATAGGACACTTCATGTAATGAATATTAGTCGGATTTCGAATCCAAAGAGGGCCCTTTATCGTTTTTGCGGCATGGCCAAGCGGTAAGGCAGGGAAATGCAAATCCTTTTTCCCCATTTTCTTTGTTGCTTGAGGACTGATGAGCGGATAATTTATACGCTTTTTGGTATTATTTTTACATAGTTTCTAGTATATTTTAGTTACTTTTTATTAGATTTTTATTAGTTTTTATGCAAAAATCATATTTCTAGACTTTACTATGAGTTTGTGTATTTTTATGTAATTTCAGGTATTTTTTGGCTGAAATTGAGGGACCTGAGCAAAAATCTGATTCAGAGGCTGAGAAAGGACTGCAGTTACTGTTGGATTCTGACCTCCCTTCACTCAAACGTGTTTTTCTAGAGTTACAGAAGTCAAATTGGCGCGCTATCAATTGGGCTGGATAGCTAACATCTTGGGCTTTTCAGAAATATATAATGGTTCATACTTTGTCCGAGATTTGATGGCCCAAACTGGCGTTCAAACGCCAGCCAGAGACCCTTTTCTGGCGTAAAACGCCGGAACTAGCACCAGGACTGGAGTTAAACGCCCAAACTGGCATCCAAGCTGTCATTTAACTCCGGAAAAGGCCTATGCACGTGTAAAGCTCAATGCTCAGCCCAAGCACACAACAAGTGGGTCCCGAAAGTGGATTTCCGCACTATCTGCACTTAGTTACCTATTTTCTGTAACCCTTAGTAACTAGTTTAGTATAAATAGCACTTTTTCTTATTGTATTTGGAGGTTTTGATAAACTTTATGCTTGGTTGGACTCACGGCCATGCCTAGGCTATTTTCTCTTATGTATTTTCCAACGGTGGAGTTTCTACACCTCATAGATTAAGGTGCGGAGCTCTGCTGTTCTTCATGAATTAATGCAAGTACTATTGTTTCTCTTTCAATTCACGCTTATTACTTCTCCAAGATATACTCTCGTACTTAATTCAGTTAAGTCAGAATGAAGGGGTGACCCGTGACAATCACCCACTATCTTCGTTAGTCGCTTAGCCAAGATCCGCGTGCCTAACAACAACAAGCGGTCTACATGATGTTCAACGTAGTCATTGGATGACAGCCGGAGTATAGTCTCTTGGGTCTCTGATCCACGGACTGAGTCCGTGAGGTTAGAACCTTCGTAGTATAGGCTAGAACCAATTGGCAGCATTCTTGAGATCCGAAAAGTCTAAACCTTGTCTGTGGTATTCCGAATAGGATCTGGGAAGGGATGACTGTGACGAGCTTCAAACTAACGAATGTTGGGCACAATGACAGTGTGCAAAAGGATAGAGAGATCTTCTTTTGATACAAGTGAGAACCGACAGATGATTAGCCATGCGGTAGCTGTGCCTTGTATTTTTCATCCGAGACGAGAGATCCGATAGTTGATTAGCCGTACAGAAACCGTAGCTGGACCATTTTCACTGAGACGACGGATGGTAGCCATTGACAACGGTGATCCACCAACATACAACTTGCCATAGAAGGGAGCACGCATGATTGGATGAAGACAATAGGAAAGCAGAGGTTCAGAAGCAACAAAGGTTCTCCAAACGCTTATCTGAAATTTCCACCAATGAATTACATAAGTATCTTTATTTTATCTTACATTTTATTTATCTTTCAATTATCAAAACTCATAACCAATTGAATCCACCTGACTAAGATTTACAGGATGACCATAGCTTGCTTCAAGCCGGCAATCTCCGTGGGATCGATCCTTACTCGCGTAAGGTTTTATTACTTGGATGACCCAGTGCACTTGCTGGTTAGTTGTATCGGAGTTGTGAAAAGTGAGAATCACAATTCCGTGCACCAAGTTTTTGGTGCTGTTGCCGGGATTGTTCGAGTTTGGACAACTGACGGTTCTTGTTGCTTAGATTAGGTAACATTCTTTCTTGTTTCAACCTTCATTTTCTTTTTAAAAAGTTTTTTAAAAAAAAAGAAAAACAAAATTTAATAAAGTCATAAAACCAAAAAAAAAAGTGCTCAAAACATAAAGCAGAAGAATCACAGAGAAAAAGAGCTCACTGGCGTTAACGCCAGTAAAGAGGCACTTTGGGCGTTAAACGCCAATAAAGGTATCATTCTGGGCGTTAAACGCCAGAATGGGCAGCAATTTGAGCGTTTAACGCCAGAAACAGCAGCATCCTAGGCGTTCAGAAAAATGGCCAGTAACAAGGGATTTCTGGCGTTTAACACCAGCCAAGGTACCTGGCTGGGTGTTAAACGCCCAAAATGGCTACCAGATGGGCGTTAAATGCCAGAATGGCTATCATTCTGGGCGTTTAACGCCAGAATGGCTATCATTCTGGGCGTTTAACGCCAGAACGGCAAGGGGGAGGTAATTTCTTTTCCAATTCAATTTTTTTCGAATTTTTATGTTTTAATTCATAATTTTAAATGGCTATCTTTTTCATCTCTTTTAAATTTTAAAATCTTATCTTTTTTCATATCATCTTTTATCAATTATATCTTTCTATCTTATCTTTTTCATTTTTCTTTTAATATTTTCAAAAAATTTTAAAACTATTTTTTTTCAAAGAATCTTTTTCTTAATTTCATTTCATATTTTCGAAAATTCTTGCTAACAATTAATGTTTTGATTCAAAAATTTCAAGTTTGTTACTTTCTTGTTAAGAAAGGTTCAATCTTTGAATTCTAGAATCATATCTTTTAGTTTCTTGTTAGTCAAGTCATCAACTTTAATTTTAAAAATCAAATCTTTTTAATTTCTTTTTCAATTCTTTTTCAAAATAAATTTCAATCATATCTTTTTAAAAATTTTAGTTTCAAAATCTTTTTCTAACTTCTTATCTCTTCAAAATTTATTTTCAAATCTTTTTCAACTAACTACTTGACTGATTTGTTTTAATTTAAAAAAGTTTACTATTTATTATCTTTTTCAAAACCACCTAACTACTTTTCCACTTCTAATTTTCGAAAATCACTAACCATTTTTTTTCAAAAATCTTTTTAATTAACGAATTGTTTTAAATTCTAATTTTATTTTATTTCTTTTAATATTTTCGAACTTAACTTCATAAATGAAAATATTTTTCTTTTCCCTCTCCTTAAAATTCGAATATTCTCTCTCTCATCTCCTTCTATTTATCTAATTGCTAACACTTCTCTTCTACTCATAATTCAAATCCTTCTCTCTCCTCTCTGTTCAAATTACTCATCTCCTCTCTCTTCTCATTCTACTATTCTTCTATTCTTATACTCACATAAAGGAATCTCTATACTGTGACATAGAGGATTCCACTACTCTCTTTGTTCTCTTCTTTTTCATATGAGTAGGAACAAGGATAAGGACTGATGAGTGGATAATTTATATGCTTTTTGGCATTGTTTTTAGGTAGTTTCTAGTATGTTTTAGTTACTTTTTAGTATATTTTTATTAGTTTTTATGCAAAAAATCACATTTCTAGACTTTACTATGAGTTTGTGTGTTTTCCTATGATTTCAGGTATTTTCTGGCTGAAATTGATGGACCTGAGCAAAAATCTGATTCAGAGGCTCAGAAAGGACTGCAGATACTGTTGGATTCTGACCCTCCTGCACTCGAAGTGAATTTTCTAGAGCTACAGAAGTCCAATTGGCGCGCTTCCAACTGCGTTGGAAAGTAGACATCTTGGGCTTTCCAGCAATGTATAATAGTTCATACTTTACCCGAGATTGGATGGCCCAAACTGGCGTCCAAACGCTCATCCGAGACCCTTTTCTGGCGTAAAACGCCAGAACTAGCACCAGAACTGGAGTTAAACGTCTAAACTGGCACCCAAGCTGGCGTTTAACTCCAAGGATGGCCTATGCACGTGAAAGCTTCAAAGCTCAGCCCAAGCACACACCAAGTGGGCCCCGAAAATGGATTTCTACACTATCTACTCATTTTCTGTAAACCTAGTTTACTAGTTTAGTATAAATAGCACTTTTTACTATTGTATTCATATCTTTGGATGACTTTTCGATCCTTTGATCAGGTCTTCTTCGCCTATTTTCGAATTCTTATGCCATTTGGGAGGCTGGCCATTCGGCCATGCCTAGACCTTTTGTTCTTATGTATTTTCAACGGTGGAGTTTCTACACCTCACAGATTAAGGTGAGGAGCTCTGCTGTTCCTCATGAATTAATGCACTTACTATTGTTTTTCTTTCAATTCATGCCTACTTCTTCTCCAAGATATACTCTTGTACTTAATTCAGTTAAGTCAGACTGAAGGGGTGACCCGTGACAATCACCCACTATCTTCAGTACTCGCTTAGCCAAGATCCGCGTGCCTGACAACCACAAAGCGGTCTACATGATGTTCAACGTAGTCATTGGATGCCAGCTGGAGTATACTCTCTTGGGTCTCTAATCCACGGATTCGTATCGTCTCTCCTGACAACAGAGCATCCGACCCCATGATTAGGATCTTCGTGGTATATGCTAGAATCAATAGAGAGCATTCCTGAGATCCAGAAAGTCTAAACATTGTCTGTGGTATTCCGAGTAGGATCTAGAAGGGACGACTGTAAGGAGGTTCAAACTCGCGAATGTTGGGTGCAGTGACAGTGTGCAAAAGGATCAATGGATCTTATTCTGACACAAGTGAGAACCGACAGATGATTAGCCCTGCGGTAGCTGTGCCTGGTATTTTTCATCTGAGACGAGAAATCTGACAGTTGATTAGCCGTACAGAAACCGTAGCCGGACCATTTTCACTGAGAGGATCATACAGCTTACCATGGAAGGGAGGACGCATGGTTGGATGAAGACAATGGGAAAACAGAGGTTCAGAAGCAACAAAGCATTTCCAAATGCTTATTTGAAATTCCCACCAATGAATTACATAAGTATCTCTATGTTATTTTCCGTTTTATTTATCTTTTAATTATCAAAATCTCATAACCATTTGAATCCGCCTGACTGAGATTTACAAGATGACCATAGCTTGCTTCAAGACGACAATCTCCGTGGGATCGACCCTTACTCACGTAAGGTATTACTTGGACGACCCAGTGCACTTGCTGGTTAGTTGTGCGGAGTTGTGAAAAGTGTGATCACAATTTCGTGCACCAAGTTTTTGGCGGCGTTGCCGGGATTGTTCGAGTTTGGACAACTGACGGTTCATCTTGTTGCTTAGATTGGGTAATTTTGTTTTATGTTTAAGTTTTTTGTTTTTATTTTCGAAAAATACAAAAAAAATAATAAAATCATAAAAACCAAAAAAATATTTTGTGTTTCTTGTTTGAGTCTAGTGTTAAATCCTAAGTTTGGTGTCAATTGCATGTTTTTAATTTTCCTAAGTTTTTGAAAAAAAATTTTCATGCATTGTGTTCTTCTGGATCTTCGAGTGGTTCTTTAGGATTTCCTTTGTCTGATCTTATGATTTTCCTGTTTTGTGTTTTATGTTATTTTTCATATGCATTTTCAAAATCATAGTGTTTGAACATTCAAAATTTCTAAGTTTGGTGTCTTGCATGTGTTTCTTCTCTTAAAAATTTTCAAAAATATGTCCTTGATGTTCATCATTATCTTCAAAGTGTTCTTGGTGTTCATTTTGACATTCAAAGTGTCGTTGCATGCATTACTTGTTTTGATATTGCATTTTTATGTTGTACTTCATTTTGTTATTTTTCTCTCCATTAAAAATTCAAAAATAAAAAAGATATCTTTTCAAGTAAATAATATAGAGAAATGAAGATTCAGAACATAAAGCAGAAGAACCACAGAGAAAAAAAGCTCACTTGCAATAAAACGCCAGCAAAGAGGCACTTTGGGCATTAAACACCAGAATGGCTATCATTCTGGGCGTTTAACGCCAGTAAAGCTATCATTCTGGGCGCTAAATGCCAGAATGGGCAGCATTCTGGGTGTTTAACTCCAGAAATGGCAGCATTCTGGGCATTTAGAAAAATGCCGAGTAAAAAAGGATTTCTGGCGTTTAACGCCAGCCAGGGTATCTGGCTGGGCATTAAACGCCCAAAGAGGTAGCATTCTGGGCGTTAAATGCCAGAATGGATAGCATCCTGGGCATTTAACGCCAGGATGACACAAGGGAGGTAATTTTGTTTCCAATTCGATTTTTTTCAATTTTTCATGTTTTAATTCATAACTTTTTGCATCAAACATATTTTAAAATTTCATTTTTCATTTTTTTTATGTTTTTGAAAATTTTCAAACTAACTTTTCAAAAATCTTTTTCTTAATCATATCTCATATTTTCAAAAATCCTTGCTGATTCAAAAAATTGCAAGTTTGTTACTTTCTTGTTAAGAAAGGATCAATCTTTAAATTTTAGAATCATATCTTTTAATTTCTTGTTAGTCAAGTCATCAATTTTTTTAAAAAAACCAAATATTTTTCAATCATATCTTTTTAAAAAAATCAAATCTTTTTCAATCATATCTTTTCAATAATATCTTTTTAAAAAAATCAAATCTTTTTTAATCATATCTTTTTAAGATCAAATCTTTTCCAATCATATTTTTTTATGTTGATTTCAAAATCTTTTTTTTCTTCTAACTTATCTTTTCAAAATTATTTTCAAATCTTTTTCAAACTAATTACTATTTCTTATCTTTTTCAAAACCACCTAACCACTTTTTCACTTCCAATTCTCGAAAATCACTAACCCTTTTTTCAAAAATCTTTTTAATTAACTACTTATTTTAAATTCAATTTTCGAATACACTCTCTCTCTCTCATCTCTTTCTATTTATTTGCTAACACTTCTCTTCTACTTATAATTCGAACCCTCTCTCTCTCTCTCTGTGTTTGAATTCCTCTCATTCTCTTTCTACATCATTCCTCTATTCTTCTTTTCTTCTGACACATAAAGGAATCTCTATACTGTGACATAGAGGATTCCACTACTCCCTTTTGTTCTCTTCTTTTTCATATAAGAAAAAACTGGGATAAAAACATTCTTGTTGAAGCTAATCCTGAACCTGAAAGGACTCTGAAGAATAAGCTAAGAGAAGCTAAAGCACAACACTCCGGAGAGGACCTTGCAGAAAAATTTGAAAAAGAAGCAGACATGGCAGCTGAACCTAACAACAATGCCGGAGATGCAAGGAAGATGCTTGGTAATCTTAAATGATTGGATCCCAGTTCCTTGGTAATCCAATCTCTCTAAGCTTGAACAATTGCCCAATTCCTTGATTTAATTGCTCATGGGAAGAGATGAAGTGTGGTCACTGATTATACCACATGTATTTCCAAATTAAAGTGTTGGGAGGATTACATGTCACTATATCCGCCCAACCCCCAATTTAGTCCAACATGAGAAAGCATTTCTAGCATGATCTCCTCATCCCTTTTCCAAGGCTCAAACGAGATCCAATTATGGAGAGTTTCTTTCCCAAGATAACAATCCAATTAGATTAAGATCGAAAGCTTTCTAGTAAGATCAAGAAAAAAGAAAGAAGAAGAAGAATGAAAACTATAATTGATCCATCAAATTACAACAGAGCTCCCTAACCCAATGAAAGGGGTTTAGTTGTTCATAGCTCTAGAAATAAAAGATGGCAGAAAAGAAGAATTCATGCTAAAAGTGCAGAAAAGTAAATATACAGAGTAGTTCTCCAAAGTGCCAAACTTCCTTATAGTTCAAAACTACTCTTATATATACTACTCCTCTTGATCTTCTAGTGAGTTCTTCAAGTCTTGGATGTGGGCTCTGGATCTTGAGTTGAGGCAGTTCTAATCTTTAGTGGGCCCAACTTGCAGAGAAGTATGAATTAGGCATGGGCGTTAGTGAGATTAACGTTAAGTGACATTGTGGATTCGAGAACGTTAGTGGCAATCACTTTTTCCACTAACGTTCCATCCTCAAATACCTCACGTTAACTTCAATGTTAGTGGCACTAACATGACCACTAACGTTGCCTTCTACATCTTTGCTAACGTTATTGGGACTCACTTTTCCCAATAACGTTGGCTTATGCCCTTTTTGCAAGCGTTATTGGGACTTACCTTTCCCAATAACGTTGCTATGTGCCTTTTGTCCCTACGTTAGAGTTCACGTTAGTGTAA
>NC_029775.3:22948192-22949235 GCF_000817695.3 Arachis duranensis
TGTTAGTGACAAAAGTGAGTGTCACTAACATTGGCTCATCTCAACTCAGCGTTAACTCTCATGTTAGTAGTCTTAACGTGACCACTAACGTAGGCAATGCTAGTTGATCCAACGTTAGTGACAAAGGTGAGTGTCACTAATGTTGGCGCTGTTCTTCTCTTTTACGTTAGAGTTCACATTAACTTAGTTAACGTGACTCTTAACGTAGCTCATTGCCAAGTCTTGAAACGTTAGTGGTGTTCACGTTTACCACTAACGTTGGAGTAGACGTTAGTGGTGTTCACATTTCCCACTAACGTTGGAGTTCTCTTTTGTCTCCACGTTAACTACCACGTTAACTTAGTTAACGTGGCAAGTAACGTGAGCTATTGATGGCTTCGCAGGCGTTATTGGTGATCACTTTTCTTATTAACGTTGTAAGCTATTTGCCATTCCACGTTAGTGTTCACGTTAACTAGATTAACGTGGTTCTTCCTTGCTTCCTTTGTCCTGAAATCAAGCAAATAAAGTGCATCAAAACTCTAGCCAAAGTCATGAGATTATGCATCATCAATTTATCATGCAATTCTAGCAAAATCCTCATGAAATCATATGAAATTCACAATAGTTGCTTGAATCAAGGTGTAAGTGTATTTTCATCCTAAACTTGCCTTATTCACTAAGAAAATGCATGAAACTATCCTAAAACAGTAAAGAAAAGGTCAGTGAAACTGTCCTAGATGCCCTGGCATCACAACACCAAACTTAAAGCTTGCTTGTCCCTAAGCAAGTACTGAAACATAGGAAGAATGAAATGAAAGAACAAGAAGATAATATAGAAATAAAATTCCTGGTTTATGGGGTTTCATGCATAGCAACTTAGGTTCTTTCCTTTTTAGGTTTCAAGCCTTTATCAATTCTTTGGTTACTTTCTTGATTGCATCCTTTGAGATTCCTTTCTTGTTGATCCTTCCTTCTTTTTTAAAGTTTATTACCTTCTTCTTTTGGCTAAGTGCTCTGTAAGAGGGCGACTCTTTATGATAAGCTTTCAGCCAACACTCCCG
>NC_029775.3:22949279-22951029 GCF_000817695.3 Arachis duranensis
AGTGCTCTGTAGCAAAGGTTACTCTTGATAGTGGACTTTCAGCTGATAATCTCGGATTAGTTAATCCAAGTTACCAAGTGATAAGGCACCCCTAAGAGCTTATTCATCCAAGTATATCCCTTGCACATAAACACCACAGACACATGCCTCAATTTTGAAACCCTTGGTGCCTAGCATTGTTTCTTATTGTGTTTCTTTCTTTTTCACTTTTATTGCTCTTTCTCTTTTCTTATTGGGATCTTATTGTTTAGTTAGTATCAAAGGACGTGTTTCAAACATAGGACTTAGGATAGATAGTTGCTTTCTTTCCTTGTTTGGTGAACCAACTTAGCTTACTAATCATCCTACCACAAACATTCAGAACCTACTTCTCAAAATAACTTCACTCTTGTTCTTTTCATAACATTTTCTTTTTGATTAACTTAAAGGACAAGCATACAAGTAAGAAAGGTGAAAGTGAACACTCGAGACATTAAGCTCGATAACCATTAACCTAAGCAATGAAACTTAAATGCAGAATTGAAAATCCTAAGCTACCATGGAAGCATGTTCTATTTCATACATGATTTTCCTTATTTAAAGCTTTGAAAAAGGTAAAACTAAGAAGGAACTTCACCACCTTTCACTTATTAGTATGCTCATGTTCTTCTGCTCCCTTGCCATTTTTAAGTTCACTGTGTCCGCTTGTGCTTCCTCTCATCCGATTTGTTCTAGCTATCTTCCAATCTTCTAGTGCCTTCCTTACTAACTCATGACTTTGTTCGACCCTTTCGCGCTCCACTCGTGCTAATTCATCCCTTACATCCTCATATTTTATGATCCCTGGATGCAAAACAGGTAGTTGTCCGACTAGATACCCAAGTTTGGCTTGGGTATTCACGTGATATCCAGTCTCACTCATGTAGACTCCTTCCAAAAATGCTCTGTATTCATCGAAAAGATCTGCCTGTTCTCTTTGTTTCCTATGCATCTCATGAATGTGTGCACCTTGATGTGCTTGGATGTTGATTAGCCTTTGGATGGCTTCTTGTTGTTGATCTTGCTTCTGGTTCAAGTTATAGAAAGATTCACTCCATTGCCTCCCTTGTTCCAATTGCTGATCCATCAATTGTTTTTGCCATTCCTCTTGCTGATTCATCCATCTAGAGAGTGATTCTTCTTGGCGGTCCATTGATTGCATTTGAAACTCCCTTTGTACCCCTTGATTTTCCATGCATTGCCTAGATAAGGTATCAATAGCCTCTTGTAATTGGTGCATGCTTAAGGTGGCAGGGGTTTGCTCCTGTGGATGTTGTTCTTCTTCCGCTTGATGGGCTGGTGATGAGCGGATAATTTATACGCTTTTTGGCATTATTTTTAGATAGTTTTTAGTGAGTTTGAACTACTTTTAGGGATGTTTTCATTAGTTTTTATGTTAAATTCACATTTCTGGACTTTACTATGAGTTTGTGTGTTTTTCTGTGATTTCAGGTAAATTCTGGCTGAAATTGAGGGACTTGAGCAAAACTCTGAAGAAGGCTGACAAAAGGACTGCTGATGCTGTTGGAATCTGACCTCCCTGCACTAGAAATGGATTTTCTGGAGCTACAGAACTCCAATTGGCGCGCTCTCAACGGCGTTGGAAAGTAGACATCCAGGGCTTTCCAGCAATATATAATAGTCCATACTTTATTCGAAGACTGACGACATAACTTGGCGTTGAACGCCAAGTTCATGCTGCTGTCTGGAGTTAAACGCCAGAAAAACGTCA
>NC_029775.3:22951517-22982474 GCF_000817695.3 Arachis duranensis
TTTTCACTGAGAGGATGGGATGTAGCCATTGACAACGGTGATGCCCTACATACAGCTTGCCATGGAAAGGAGTAAGAAGGATTGAGTTGAAGCAGTGGGAGAGCAGGCGTCCTTGAGCCATACAGTATCTCCATTCGCTTATCTGAAATTCCCACCAATGAATCTGCATGAGTATTCTATCCCTTTTATTATTTATTTTCTTATTTCTATTTTCGAAACCATAAACCAATTTTAATCTGCCTAACTGAGATTTACAAGGTGACCATAGCTTGCTTCATACCAACAATCTCTGTGGGATCGACCCTTACTCACGTAAGGTTTATTACTTGGACGACCCAGTACACTTGCTGGTTAGTTGAACGGAGTTGTGTCCACTCGTGCCAATTTCAAATTCCATAATTTTACAATGAGTGCAACTCAAAGAATAGTGATCACAATTTCGTCTACCAGCTGGCCTCTTTCTTACCCTTCGTGGAGGTAGTGGAGTTGCAGCAACATGCATCCGATGATAAGTGAGGGGAATGCCAACCTTTATCCACTCGGGGTTTTCATCCTCAAATATCACCCTAGCCTGGTTGTAAAGATGGAGAATAGTGCTGGGATAGCCCAATCTTCCTCCAGAATCGCCCTTCTCAGCAAGCTTTTGAATGCCTTGGGCTATGAGTTCATGAACCTTGATCTCTCCTCCCTTCATTAGGCATTGCACCATCATTTCTCTATTAAGGTTTACCTCTGAGTTGTTTCCGGCTGGGAGGATGGATCTCCTTACAATTTTGAACCAACCTTTAGCCTCAGGGAGGAGATCTCCTCTTTTTATAAATTTGGGCTTCCTTTTGGGGCCTCTTTCCCAATCTGCTCCTTGCACACATATATCCTATATAATCTGGTCAAAATTGGGTTTGTTGTCCATTCTCGAGTGATAGCTCTCTTCTACAAAGGGTATGCTTCGCAATTTCAGCACTCTCACGATGGTCATGGGACTAAAATCCACTATGACTCCTCTCACGAAACTTGTATAGGATTCATCCGCCTTATCTTGTATAACTGCATTTGCATAGAACTCTCTCACTAGAGTTGCATTCACCCTTGTGATCGGATCGGTGTGGAGCTCCCATCGACGTTGCTCCACTTTCTCTGTGATTTCTGGACACTCAGTTTGTGTGACTTGAAAGCCTAGTTCATAAATGATTTCTTTGTTAGCCATCCACCCAAACTGGAGTGCATGATAAAAGGTTCTAAATCGCTTTTCATCAAAAGGAGGATGTTCTATAGGTTCCTTCCCCTTTCATTTCTTGGAGCTTGATGATGCCATGTAAGATGGTTGATGTGTTGGTTAATCTCAAGATAGCTAGGAAGGTGTATGTGAGACCTTTGGTGGAGGATGAAGTTTGTATGCCCGAAAGAAGGAAGTGGGAAGGGTGAGAATATGAAGTGTGTACGGGGAGGTTGTGTGAAGGGGTTTATATAGGAAGATGGCAATTGATTGAAGGGTGTGAATTGATGGTGTTGTTTGATAGTGGACGGTTGGGGTTTTGGGATTGAATGAGCACACGGATTACCTCCTTTATGAGGGTCTTGGTTCGGTCTCCAAAACTATCCACTCTCAATGTTGCATGGCAACACTTCTAAGGACATTCCCCATGAAGACAAGTGTGAGATTCCCTTGGTATAGTGGCCGAATGTCCCTTCCTCAATTGTCCTATCAAGTACCATCAATGTCCTTTTTGATTCCCTATACACGAAGAAAAATTGCAAATGGTTAATTGAAATTTTTGGTGGGAAAATTTAAAGTGTGAGCTAGCTAACAAAAAATATATTTTTCTTTTATTTTTAAATGGCTAAATGCTTTCCATGAATGCAAATCAATCAACAACTAAACCCCCCCATGCATGCAACGTTGGTACACCAAACTTGTTTGTGATCAAATGGTGTAACAAGTTTGGGGAATAATTTTACCTCATAAAGTGTGTTCAAGCCCACTTGGTATGCCATGAACACTAAACTTATCATGTACTATACGCTGCATGTAAAGGGGTTTTATATTGGTTGTGAAAATTGATTTAAAAATACATGAAATTTGCCTTATTACTATTATTAGAGATTTAAGAGAGAGGGTATAGAACATGGGTTGCCTCCCATGGAACGCTTCTTTAGCGTCATTAGCTTGACGTTTGGTCCTTGTCAAGGTGGTTGATAGTGCTTGAAGTCTTCTCCCCTTGCAGTGAACCTATGTCCATTGGCCTTGTTGATAAGCTTCATATGTTCTAGGGACAAGATTTTGTTGATGGTGTACACTTGAGGTAGCTGAGATGGGATGGTAGGAAGATGAGGTGGGATGGTTGGATAGTGAGCAGAGATCACTTCATCTCCTGGGGAGAAATCCTCTGTAGGGATCTTCTTGTTTTTCCATCTTCTGGGTACTTTCCTCCTTATTCCCATTGATGCTGTCTTGCTTTCTATGGACTCTTTCTCTAAGGACTCCTTGTTGCTAGCTTTGCATGACTCTAGTTTGCTCAGCTTCCCTTGAGTTACCTTCGAATGAGGTTCTTCTTGAATACATGGCTTCCCAACCAAAGGGGTTTCCAATTATGTTGTTTGTGCTTTCTTGTTTGGCTCCTCCATCAGCTCATTGTCATCATGATTTGCTTCTTGTGAGAGGTTGAAAACATTGAAATTGAGCTGCTCGTCATGTATTCTCAGCACTAACTCTCCACGCTCTACATCTATAAGTGCTCTAGCTGTGGCTAAGAATGGCCTTCCCAGAATGATGGGGTAAATAGGATTCTCATCCATTTCCAGGAAAACAAAGTCTGTGTGAAGATAGTAGCTCCCAACCTTCACCAGCACATTTTCAACTACTCATATTGCTTGTTTTTGAGTTTTGTCAGCCAATCTGATAATTACATCAGTAGGAGTTAGTTCATTGATTTGGAGCTTCTTCATGAGGGAAAGGGGCATTAAGTTGATGCTTGCTCCCAAGTCACAAAGCCCTTTGTCAATCTTTGTTTCTTTTATGGCACAGGGAATGTGAAAACTCCCTGGATCCTTCTTCTTTGTGGGTGGCCCTGGTTGAATGAGAGCACTACAATCCCTGTTCATCTTTATTGTTTGTCCACCATTCAATGGACTTTTTCTGGCTAGTAGCTCCTTTATATACTTGATGTAGAAAGGCATTTGCTGGAGGGCCTTAATGAATGGTATATTTACATCAAGAGATGCAAATATATCGAGGAACCTTGAATACATTCTCCCTGCTACATCACCTTTAAGCCTTTGGGGAAAAGGTGCATATGGGTTCAATACCTCCTTCTTCAGCTCTTCCTTGAGTATGGGTTGAAGTGTATGGCCTATTTCTTCTTGGTTTTCCTTTTGATTATCATGGAGGTGTTCTACTCCATTCATACTCCTCTCATCATTTGTGGTTATCATCTTACATTCCTCCCACCTTACTTTCTTTGTTTCTCCCTTTGGATTCTTCTTTGTGTCACTGGGAAATCCATCAGTGGGTTTAGGAATTTGTTGAGATAGATACCCTACTTGGGACTCCAATCTCTTGATGTTTTCTCCTTGGTTTTTGATATTGGCTTGCACTTCTTCCTTAAACACCTTATTGTCTTGGACTTCTCTGCATAAGTTTTCAAGTAGAGCCTCAATGTTTGAGAGTCTATCATCTGTTAGAGATGGTCGGTTGAGATTAGGTGGTTGAGGAGGTTGGTTAGGTGGGTGTTGATAGGATCTTTGTGAGGTGTGTTGGTGAGTTGCATTGTTGTTGGAATTGAGGTTGTGGCGTCTCTGATCTTGACCTTGGTCTTGTTGATTTTCCCACCTAAAATTGGGGTGATTTCTCCATCCAGAGTTGTAAGTTTTGGAGTATGGATCATGGATTTGTCTAGGTGAGTTTCCAATATAGTTGGCTTGCTCCCAGTCACCTTCTTCTCCTATATTCACTCCTTCTTGAGCTGGTGATAAAGTGATGGCTGCTGCAACTTGGTTTTCCTCCACCTTCTTAGTAAGATCTGCTAGCTGCTTGGTGATTATCTTATTTTGAGCTAGCAATACATCCATGTAGTTCAGCTCTATTACTCTTCTAGTGTTACTTCTTTCGGAGGCATAGAAGTAGTCATTCTCAGCAACTGTTTCAATGACATCTATGGCTTCTTCAATGGTTTTCTTCTTGTTTAGAGAGCCTCCTGATGAATGATCTACGACCTTCTTTGACTCATAGGAAAGACCTTCATAGAAAATGTGAAGTTGAACCCATTCATTGAACATTTCTGGCGGGCATCTTCTTGTTAAGTCCTTGAATCTCTCCCATGCTTCATAGAGAGTCTCACCATCTTGCTGCCTGAAAGTCTGCACCTCAGCTCTCAGCCTGTTGATTCTTTGAGGAGGGTAGAATCTTGCCAAAAATTTGTTCACCACGTCTTCCCAATTTGTTAAGCTCTCCTTTGGCAAGGATTCAAGCTATTTGGATGCCTTGTCCCTGAGTGAAAAAGGGAACAAGAGCAGCCTATAGACATCCGAATGGACTCCATTAGACTTCACAGTGTCACAAATTCTCAGGAAAGTGGTTAGGTGTTGATTGGGATCTTCTTGAGCACTTCCTCCAAATGAACAATTGTTCTGAACAAGGGTGATGAGCTGGGGTTTTAATTCAAAGTTGTTGGCATGTATGGTGGGCTTCTGGATGCTACTTCCACAGTTTCTTGGATTAGGATTAATGTAGGAGCCTAGAACTCTCCTTTCTTGCCTAGCACGGTTTGCAGGGCCTTCTCTAGCATGGTTGTGAGCTTCTTCTTCATGATTGTTTTCCAAATTCTCTTCCATGTTGGGTTCAAAGTACTCTTCCTCTTCCTCAGCACCAATAATTCCTTTCCCTCTTGCTTCCCTCCTTAGTCTCCAGAGGGTCCTTTCAGGTTCTGAATCGAAGGAAGTTGAAGCTCCCTCTCTTCTCCCTGTCATACAACTAACAAAACACACAACAAGAGATAAAATGAAGAGATTATTCTTGTTAGAATAATTGTTAGTGTGAGTGATGCAAATTATCAAACAGTTAGTGGGTTAGTAAGTAGAATTGTAATTAACGAAAGAAAATAGAGAGGGTAAAGGGGATGAGGAAGAAACTAAACAAACTGAAGAAAATTTACTGAATAAAAAAA
Source organism: Arachis duranensis (assembly GCF_000817695.3). Taxonomy (NCBI): domain Eukaryota; kingdom Viridiplantae; phylum Streptophyta; class Magnoliopsida; order Fabales; family Fabaceae; genus Arachis; species Arachis duranensis. Next base: position 22,956,677 of record NC_029775.3, read on the forward strand.
ACAAATAAAGAAAAAAAATGCTCAATCTAGTGAACTTCCAACTTAATAATTGTTGATTCAAAATCAATCCCTGGCAATGGCGCCATAAACTTGATGCATGAAAACTTGTCTCTCAACAAATTTCCCTTCGGCAAGTATACGGAATTGTCGTCAAGTAAAAACTTACAATAGAGTGAGGTTGAATCCCACAAGGATTGATTGGTCAAGCAATTTTAATTGGAAGATTATGCTAGTTGAGCTAAGCAGGATGTAGTTGAGAATTGCAGAAAAATTAAATGGCAGGAAAGTAAATAACAGAAAATAAAGTGCAAAATCTTAAATGGGGATTTGGGGCAATGAGCATGAAAATAAATGACAGAAAGTAAAGAAAATGGTTAAGATCAGAAATGGGGAAATCATTGGGTTCAGGAGATGTTGCATTCTCCGGATCAAGTTCATTCTCATCTCTTCCTCAATCAATGCATTCATTGATCTCCTTGGCAATCTTAAATGATTGGATTCCAATTCCTTGGTAATCCAATCTCTCTAAGCTTGAACAATTGCCCAATTCCTTGATTTAATTGCTCATGGGAAGAGATGAAGTGTGGTCACTGATTATACCACATGTATTTCCAAATTAAAGTGTTGGGAGGATTACATGTCACTATATCCGCCCAAACCCCAATTTGGTCCAACATGAGAAAGTATTTCTAGCATGATCTCCTCATCCCTTTTCCAAGGCTCAGACGAGATCCAATTATGGAGAGTTTCTTTCCCAAGATAACAATCCAATTAGATAAAGATCGAAAGCTTTCTAGTAAGATCAAGAGAAAAGAAAAAAGAAGAAGAATGAAAACTATAATTGATCCATCAAATTACAACAGAGCTCCCTAACCCAATGAAAAGGGTTTAGTTGTTCATAGCTTTAGAAATAAAAAATGGCAGAAAAGAAGAATCCATGCTAAAAGTGCAGAAAAGTAAATATACAGAGGTAGTTTTCCAAAGTGCCAAACTTCCCTATAGTTCAAAACTACTCCTATATATACTACTCCTCTTCATCTTCTAGTGAGTTCTTCAAGTCCTGGATGTGGGCTCTAGATCTTGAGTTGAAGCAGTTCTAATCTTTAGTGTGCCCAACTTGCAGAGAAGTATGAATTAGGCATGGGCATTAGTGAGATTAACGTTAAGTGACAATGTGGGTTTGAGAACATTAGTGGCAATCACTTTTTCCACTAACGTTCCACCCTCAAATACCTCACGTTAACTTCAAAGTTAGTGGCACTAACGTGACCACTAACGTTGCCTTCTACATCTTTGCTAATGTTATTGGGACTCACTTTTCCCAATAACGTTGGCTTATGCCCCTTTTGCAAGCGTTGTTGGGACTTACCTTTCCCAATAACGTTGCTATGTGCCTTTTGTCCCTATGTTAGAGTTCACGTTAGTGTAACTAACATGGCTCTTAACGTGGGTATGCTTCACCTTCGAGAGCGTTAGTGACACTTACCTTTGTCACTAACGCTCCAAGTGCCTCTATTCTTCACATTGGAGCTCACGTTAACTAAGTTAACGTGGCTCTTAACGTGGTAGTAATGCCATCTTCCAATGTTAGTGACAAAAGTGAGTGTCACTAACGTTGGCTCATCAATCCTCAACTCCACGTTAACTCTCACGTTAGTGGTCTTAACGTGACCACTAACGTAGGCAATGCTAGTTGATCCAACGTTAGTGACAAAGGTGAGTGTCACTAACGTTGGCATTGTTCTTCTCTTCTATGTTAGAGTTCACATTAACTTAGTTAACATGACTCTTAACGTAGCTCATTGCCAAGTCTTGGAACGTTAGTGGTGTTCACGTTTACCACTAACGTTGGAGTAGAATGTTAGTAGTGTTCACGTTTCCCACTAACGTTGGAGTTCTCTTTTGTCTCCACGTTAACTACCACGTTAACTTAGTTAACGTGGCAAGTAACGTGAGCTATTGATGGCTTCACAGGCGTTATTGGTGATCACTTTTCTCATTAACATTGCAAGCTATTTGCCATTCTACGTTAGTGTTCATGTTAACTAGATTAACGTGGTTCTTCCTTGCTTCCTTTGTCCTGAAATCAAGTAAATAAAGTGCATCAAAGCTCTAGCCAAAGTCATGAGATTATGCATCATCAATTTATCATGCAATTCTAGCAAAATCCTCAAGAAATCATATGAAATTCACAATAGTTGCTTGAATCAAGATGTAAGTGTATTTTCATCCAAAACTTGCCTTATTCACTAAGAAAATACATGAAACTACCCTAAAACAGTAAAGAAAAGGTCAGTAAAACTGGCCTAGATGCCCCGGCATCAGGAATCATCCAAATTTCTCATGGAAGGATCAACTGAAGCCTCAACAAGGCTTCAATAACAATAATGGTGGGAGAAACAGGTTCGGCAATAGCAAACATTTTCCATCATCTTCTCAGTAACAGACAGAGAATTATGAGCAGAGCATCTCTGAATTAGCAAACATAGTCTCTGATCTATCTAAGACCACTCTCAGTTTTATGAGTGAAACAAGGTCCTCCATCAGAAATTTGGAGGCACAAGAGTGTTAGCTGAGTAAAAGAGTTATTGAAACTCCTCCTAGTACTCTCTCAAGCAATAGAGAAGAGAATCCCAAAAGAGAGTGCAAGGCCATAACTATAACCACAATGGCCGAACCTGGAGAGAATGAAAAGGCAGTGATTCCCAGTGAGAAAGACATCAAGGGACGTCTACTGACCAGTAATAAGTTCCCTATTGAGGAACCAGAGGAATCTGAGGCTCATACAGAGACCATAGAGATTCCACTAAACTTACTATTGTCATTCATGAGCTCTGATGAATACTCTTCCTCTGAAGAGGACGAAGGCACTTTTGAAGAGCAAGTTGCTCAGTATCTAGGAGCAATCATGAAACTGAATGTCAAGTTATTTGGTAATGAGACTTGGGAGGATGAACCTCCATTGCCTCAAAAGAAACCGGATCCCAAACTTAATACCTTGTACCATAGACACCATGACCTTTGAGAAGGCTCTGTGTGACCTGGGATCAGGTATCAACCTCATGCCACTCTCTATAATGGAGAAACTAGGGATCTTTGAGGTACAAGCTGTAAGAATCTCACTAGAGATGGCAGACAAATCAATGAAACAAACTTATGGACTTGTAGAGGATATCTTAGTGAAGGTTGAAGGCCTTTACGTCCATGCTAACTTCATAATCCTAGACAATGGGAAGGATGAGGATGAATCCATTATCCTTGGAAGACCCTTCCTAGCCACAACAAGGGCTGTGATTGATGTTGACAGAGGAGAGTTAGTCCTTCAATTGAATGAGGACTACCTTGTGTTTAAGACTCAAGGATCTTCTTCTGTACACATGGAGAAGAAGCATGAAAAGCTTCTCTCAATACAGAGTCAGACAAAGACCCCACACTCAACTTCTAAGTTTGGTGTTGGGAGGCCACAATCATGCTTTGAGCACCTGTAAAGCTCTGTAAGAGCTTCCTGTCAAGCTATTGACATTAAAGAAGCGCTTGTGGGGAGGCAACCCAATTTTATTTATCTATATTAATTACTTTTTCATTCTATTTTCTAGTGTTAGTCTATGTCTTCTTTAGGTTGATGATCATGTGAAGTCACAAAAATAGCTGTAGAATTAAAGTAGGAATAAAAAATAGCATAAAAAATAGCACACCCTGGAGGACGAGCTTACTGGCGTTCAAACGCCAGTAAGGCTAGCAAAGTGGGTGTTTAACGCCCAGTCTGGCACCATTATGGGCGTTAAACGCTAGAAATGGCACATAGACTGATGTTTAATGCCAAAAAAGGGTGTCTGGGATCTGGCTGGCGTTAAACGCCAGTAAGGGTAGCAGAATGGGCGTTTAACGCCCAGTCTGGCAGTATTCTGGGCGTTAAATGCCAGAACTGGCAGCCAGAGTGGCGTTTAACCCCAGAAATGGGCAACAGCCTGGTGTTCAACCCCAAAAATGCCACACAGAGGGCGTTTAAACGCTAGAAAGGTGCAGGAATGAGAAATCCTTGACACCTCAGGATCTGTGGACCCCACAGGATCCCTACCGACCCCAACTCATTCTCACTCCTCTGCACACCTTTCCATAACACCCTTCTCCAAATACCATTCACCTATCAAATCCTACCCTCTTCCCCATAACCTCTTCACCACTCACATCCATCCACTATTTTCCATACATCCCACCCACTATCACATGGATACCCTCCATCTCTTTCCTATAAATACCCCTCCTTACCACCTTCCATTTCACACATCTACAACACTTAACCCCCTTGGCCGAATTCCCAAACACCTCCATCTCCTCTATTTCTTCTTCTTCTCCTCCTTTCTTATTTTGCTCACAGACGAGCAAACCTTTTAAGTTTAGTTTGGGTAAAGTGTTGCTTTTTGTTTTTCCATAATCATTAATGGCACCTAAGACCGGAGAAACCTCTAGAAAGAGGAAAGGGAAGGCAATTGCTTCCAACTCTGAGTCATGGGAGATGGAGAGATTCATCTCAAGAGCCCATCACTAGAAAGAGGATGGAGCAAACAAGAGAGCCCACTTATGGACCTCAACAAGAGCATGAGGAAGTCCCTCATCAAGAAATCCCTGAGATGCCTCATGGGATGTATTTCCCTCCACATAACTACTGGGAGCAACTCAACACCTCTTTAGGAGAATTGAGTTCCAACATGGAGCAACTAAGAGTGGAGCACCAAGAGCACTCCATCATCCTCCATGGAATCAGAGATGACCAAAAGGCCATGAGAGAGGAGCAACAAAGGCAAGGAAGAGACATAGAGGAGCTCAAGCACTCCATAGGATGTTCAAGAGGAAGAACTAGCCATCGTCACTAAGGTGGACCCGTTCTTTAATTTCCATGTTCTTATTTTTCTGTTTTTCAGTTTTTATGCTTTATGTTTTGTCTATGTTTATGTCTTTATTACATGATTATGAGTGTCTAGTGTCTATGCCTTGAAGCTATGAATGTCCCATGAATCCTTCACCTTTCTTAAATGAAAAATGTTTCTAATTGCAAAAGAACAAGAAGTACATGAATTTCGAATTCTGTCTTGAAATTAGTTTAATTATTTTGATATGGTGGCAATACTTTTTGTTTTCTAAATGAATGCTTGCACAGTGCATATTTTTTATAGTGAAGTTTATGAATGTTAAAATTGTTGGCTCTTGAAAGAATAATGAAAAAAGAGAAATGTTATTGATAATCTGAAAAATCGTAAAATTGATTCTTGAAGCAAGAAAAAGTAGTGAAAAACACAAAGCTTGCGAAAAAAATGCGAAAAATAAAGAAAAAAGAAAGAAAAAGAAAAAGCAAGCAGAAAAAGCCAGTAACCCTTTAAACCAAAAGGCAAGGGTAAAAAGGATCCAAGGCTTTGAGCATTAGTGGATAGGAGGGCCCAAAGGAATAAAATCCTGGCCTAAGCGGCTAAATCAAGTTGTCCCTAACCATGTGCTTATGTCATGAAGGTCCAAGTGAAAAGCTTGAGACTGAGTGGTTAAAGTCGTGATCCAAAGCAAAAGAGTGTGCTTAAGAACTCTAGACACCTCTAACTAAGGACTTTAGCAAAGCTAAGTCACAATCTGAAAAGGTTCACCCAGTTTTGTGCTTGTGGCATTTATGTATCCGGTGGTAATACTGGAAAACAAGATGCTTAGGGTCACGATGAAGACTCATAAGTAGCTGTATTCAAGAATCAACATACTAAACTAGGAGAATCAAAAACACTCTCTAAATTCTGAGTTCCTATAGATGCCAATCATTCTGAACTTCAAAGGATAAAGTGAGATGCCAAAACTGTTCAGAAGCAAAAAGCTACTAGCCCCGCTCATCTAATTAGAACTAAGCTTCATTGATATTTTGAGATTTATTGTATATTCTCTTCTTTTTATCCTATTTTGTTTTTAGTTGCTTGGGACAAGCAACAATTGAAGTTTGGTGTTGTGATGAGCGGATAATTTATATGCTTTTTGGCATTATTTTTAGGTAGTTTCTAGTATGTTTTAGTTACTTTTTAGTATATTTTTATTAGTTTTTTTGCAAAAAAATCAAATTTCTGGACTTTACTATGAGTTTGTGTGTTTTTCTATGATTTCAAGTATTTTCTGGCTGAAATTGAGGGACATGAGCAAAAATCTGATTTAGAGGCTGAGAAAGGACTGCAAATACTGTTGGATTCTGACCCTCCGGCACTCGAGGTAGATTTTCTGGAGCTACAGAAGCCCAACTGACATGCTCTTTTAATTGCGTTGGAAAGTAGACATCTTGGGCTTTCCAGCAATGTATAATAGTTCATACTTTGCTTGAGATTTGATGGCCCAAACTGGCGTCCAAACGCCCACCAGAGACCCATTTCTGGCGTAAAATGCCAGAACTGGCACCCAAGCTGGCGTTTAACTCCAAGGATGGCCTATGCACGTGAAAGCTTCAAAGCTCAGCACAAGCACACACCAAGTGGGCCCCGGAAGTGGATTTCTACACTATCTACTCATATTCTGTAAACCTAGTTTACTAGTTTAGTATAAATAGCACTTTTTACTATTGTATTCATATCTTTGGACGACTTTTCGATCCTTTGATCAGGTCTTCTTCCCCTATTTGGGAGGCTGGCCATTCGGCCATGCCTAGACCTTTTGTTCTTACGTATTTTCAATGGTAGAGTTTCTACACTTCATAGATTAAGGTGAGGAGCTCTGCTGTTCCTCATGAATTAATGCAAGTACTATTGTTTTTCTTTTAATTCACGCCTACTTCTTCTCCAAGATATACTCTTCTACTTAATTTAGTTAAGTCAGACTGAAGGGGTGACCCGTGACAATCACCCACTATCTTCAGTACTCGCTTAGCCAAGATCCGCGTGCCTGACAACCACAAAACGGTCTACATGATGTTCAACATAGTCATTGGATGCCAGCCGGAGTATACTCTCTTGGGTCTTTAAACCACGGATTCGCATCGTCTCTCTTGACAACAAAGCATCCGACCTCGTGATTAGGATCTTCGTGGTATTGGCTAGAATCAATAGACAGCATTCTTGAGATCCAAAAAGTCTAAACCTTGTCTGTGGTATTCCGAGTAGGATCTGGGGAGGGACGACTGTGAAGAGCTTCAAACGCGCGAATGTTGGGCACAGTGACAGTGTGCAAAAGGATCAATGGATATTATTCCGACACAAGTGACAACCGACAGATGATTTCCTGCGGTAGCTGTGCCTGGTATTTTTCATCCAAGACGAGAAATCTGACAGTTAATTAGCCATTCAGAAATCATAACCAGACCATTTTCACTGAGAGGATCATACAGTTTGCCATGGAAGGGAGGACGCATGGTTGGATGAAGACAATAGGAAAGCAAAGGTTCAGAAGCAACAAAGCATCTCCTAACACTTATCTGAAATTCCCACCATAAGTATCTCTATGTTATTTTCCGTTTTATTTATCTTTTAATTATCAAAACCTCATAACCATTTGAATCCACCTGACTGAGATTTACAAGATGACCATAGCTTGCTTCAAGCCGACAATCTACGTGGGATCGACCCTTACTCGCGTAAGGTATTACTTGGATGACCCAGTGCACTTGCTGGTTAGTTGTGTGAAGCTGTGAAAAGTGTTATCCCAATTTCGTGCACGAAGGACATTCTTGTTGAAGCTGATCCTGAACCTGAAAGGACTTTGAAGAGGAAGCTAGGAGAAGCTAAAGCACAATACTCCGGAGAGGACCTTACAGAAAATTTTGAAAAAGAGGCAAACATGGCAGCCGAACCTGAGAATAATGGTGGAGATACAAGGAAGATGCTTGGTGACTTTACTGCACCAACTTCCAACTTCTATGGAAGAAGCATCTCAATTCCTGCAATTGGAGCAAACAGCTTTGAGCTTAAGACTCAATTAGTTTCTCTAATGCAGCAGAATTGTAAGTTTCATGGACTTCCATTGGAAGATCCTCATCAGTTTTAGCTGAATTCTAGCAAATCTGTGACACTGTTAAGACTAATGGGGTTGATCTCGAGGTCTACAGACTTATGCTTTTCCTCTTTGTTGTAAGAGACAGAGCTAGGATATGGTTAGACTTACAACCTAGGAAAAGCCTGAACTCTTGGGAAACGTTGGTCAATGTTTTCTTCTCCAAATTCTTTCCACCTCAAAAGATGAGCAAGCTTAGAGTGGAAATCCAAACCTTCAGACAGAAGAAAGGTGAATCCCTCTTTGAAGCTTGGAAAAGATACAAGCAATTGATCAGAAAGTGTCCTTCTGACATGCTTTCAGAATGGAGCATCTTATGTATATTCTATGATGGTCTGTCTAAATTGTCCAAGATGTCATTAGACCATTCTGCTGGTGGATCTCTTCATTTGAAGAAAATCCCTACAGAAGTCCAAGAACTCATTGAGATGGTTGCAAATAACCAGTTCATGTACACTTTTGAAAGAAACCCTGTGAATAATGGGATGACTCAGGAGAAAGGAGTTCTTGAGATTGATACTCTAAATGCCATATTAGCTCAGAACAAAATATTGACTCAGCAAGTCAATATATTTTCTCAGAATCTGACTGGATTACAAGCTGCATTCGGCAGTACTAAAGAAGCCTCCTTTGAAGGAGAAGCTTATGACCCTGAGAATCTTGCAATGGAAGAGGTGAAGTACATGGGAGAACCCTATGGAAACACCTATACTCCTTTATGGAGGAATCATCCAAATTTCTCATGGAAGGATCAACAAAAGCCTCAACAAGGCTTCAATAATAATAATAATGGTGGGAGCAATAGGTTTGGCAATAGCAAGCCTTTTCCATCATCTTCTCAGCAATAGACAGAGAATTCTTAGCAGAGCCTTCCTAGCTTCGCAACCATAGTCTCTGATCTATCTAAGGCCACTCTCTATTTCATGACTGAAACAAGGTCCTCCATAAAAAATTTGGAGGCACAAGTGGGTCAGCTGAGTAAAAGAGTTGCTGAAACTCCTCATAGCACTCTCCCAAGCAATACAGAAGAGAATCTAAAGGGAGAGTGCAAAGCCATCAATATAACCAAGATGGCCGAACCTATAGAGGAGGAAGAGGCAGTGATTTCCAGTGAGGAAGACCTCAATGGACGTCCACTGACCACTAAAATGTTCCCTAATGAGAAACCAAAGGAATCTGAGGCTTATCCAGAGACCATAGAGATTCCACTAAACTTACTATTACCATTCATGAGCTCTGATGAGCATTCTTCCTCAGAAGAGGATGAAGACATTATTGAAGAGCAAGTTGCTCAATACCTAAGAGCAATCATGAAGTTGAATGCCAAGTTATTTGGTAATGAGACTTGGGAGGATGAATCTCCATTGCTCACCAATGAACTGAATGCCTTGGTTCAGCAAACATTACCTCAGAAGAAACCGGATCCTGAAAGGTTCTTAATACCTTGTACTATAGGCACCATGACCTTTGAGAAGGCTCTGTGTGACCTGGGGTCAGGTATAAACCTCATGCCACTCTCTGTAATAGAGAAACTAGGGATCTTTAAAGTATAAGCTACAAGAATCTCACTAGAGATGGCAGACACATCAATAAAATAGGCTTATGGACTTGTAGAGGATGTCTTGGTGAAGGTTGAAGGCCTTTACATCTCTGCTGACTTTATAATCCTAGACACTAGGAAGGATGAGGATGAATCCATCATCCTTGGAAAACCCTTCCTAGCCACAGTAAGGGATGTGATTGATGTGGACAGAGGAGAGTTAGTCCTTAAGTTGAATGAGGACTACCTTGTGTTTAAGGCTCAAGGATCTTCTTCTGTAAACATGGAAAAGAAGCATGAAAAGCTTCATCCAATTCTCTCCATACAAAGTCAAGAAAAGCCCCCACATTCAAACTCTAAGTTTAATGTTGGGAGGCTACAATCATGCTCTGAGTATTTGTGAATCTCTGTAAGAGCTTACTGTCAAGCTATTGACATTAAAGAAGTGCTTATTGGGAGGCAACCCAATCTTATTTATCTATGTTAATTACTTTTTCATTTCAATTTCCATTATTAGTTTATGTTTTCTTTAGGTTGATGATCATGTGGAATCACAAAAACAGCTGCAGAATTAAAAGCGGAATAAAAAACAGCAAAAAAAATAGCACACCCTGGAGGATGAGCTTATTGGCATTTAAACGCCAGTAAGGATAGCAGAATGGGCGTTTAACGCCCAGTCTGGCAGCATTCTGGATGTTAAACACCAAAATCGGCAGACAGACTGGCATTTAACGCCAGAAAAGGGTGTATAGTGTCTGGCTGGCGTTAAACGCCAGTAAGGATGGCAGAATGGGCGTTTAACACCCAGTCTGGCAACATTTTGGGCGTTAAACACCAGAAATGGCGCACAGAGGGCATTTAAATGACAGAAAGGTGCAGGGATGAGGAATCCTTGACACCTCAGGATCTGTGGATCCCACAGGATCCCACAGAAAGCTCTGCTTTTTGTTTTTTCATAACCATTAATGACACCTAAGGCCGGAGAAACCTCTAGAAAGAGGAAAGGGAAGGCTGTTGCTTCCACCTCCGAGTCATGGGAGATGGAGAGATTCATCTCAAAGGCCCATCAAGGCTACTTCTATGAAGTTGTGGCCAAGAAAAAGGTGATCCCTGAGGTCTCCTTCATGCTAAAAAAGAGTGAATATCCAAAGATCCGACGTGAGGTTCGGAGAAGAGGTTGGGAAGTGCTCACCAACCCCATTCAACAAGTCAGAATCTTAATGGTTCAAGAGTTTTATGCTAATGCATGGATCACTAAGAACCATAATCAAAGTGTGAACCCGAACCCAAAGAATTGGCTCACAATGGTTCAGGAAAAATACTTGGATTTCAGTCCGGAAACTATGAGGTTGGCATTCAACTTGCCAATGGTGCAAGGAGATCCTCATTCTTTCACTAGAAGGGTCAACTTTGATCAAAGGTTGGACCAAGTCCTCATGGATATCTGTATGGAAGGAGCCTAATGAAAGAGAGACTCCAAAGGCAAGCCGGTTTAACTGAGAAGGCCTGACCTCAAACCCGTGGCTAGAGGATGGTTGGAGTTCATCCAACGCTCTATCATTTCTACTAGTAATCGTCCCGAAGTAACTGTGAATCGGGCTATCATGATCCATAGTATCATAACTGGAGAGGAAGTGGAAGTTCATGAGATCATACCTCTAGAACTATACAAGGTGGCTGACAAGCCCTCCATTTTGGCAAGGTTAGCCTTCCTTCATCTCATCTATCACCTATGCAATTCGGCTGGAATTGTCATAGAGGAAGACATCCTCATTGAAGTAAACAAGCCCATAACAAAAAAGAGGATGGAGCACACAAAAGAGCCCATTCATGGACCTCAACAAGAGCATGAGGAAGCCCCTCATCAAGAAATCCCTGAGATGCTTCAAGGGATGCATTTCCTTCCACACAACTATTGAGAGCAACTCAACACCTCTTTAGGAGAATTGAGTTCTAACATGGAGCAACTGAGGATGGAGCACCAAGAGCACTCCAGTATCCTCCATGAAATCAGAGAGGGCCAAAGAGCCATGAGGGAGGAGCAACAAAGGCAAGGAAGAGATATTGAGGAGCTTAAGCACTCAATAGGATCTTCAAGAGGAAGAACTAGCCGCCGTCACTAAGGTGGACCCATTCTTTAATTTCATTGTTATTTGTTTTTCTGTTTTTTGTTTCCTTTGCTTTATGCTTTGTCTATGTTTTTATCTTTATTACATGATCATTAGTGTTTAGAGTATATGTCTTAAAGCTATGAATATTCTATGAATCTCGCACATTTGTTAAATGAAAAATGTTTCTATTTGCAAAAGAACAAGAAGTACATGAATTTCGAATCCTATTTTGAAAATAGTTTAATTATTTTGATGTGGTGGCAATACTTTTTGTTTTCTGAACGAATGCTTGAACAGTGCATATTTTTGATAGTGAAGTTTATGAATGATAAAATTGTTGGCTCTTGAAAGAATAATAAAAAAAGAGAAATGTTATTGATAATTTGAAAAATCATGAAATTGATTCTTGAAGCATGAAAAAGCAGTGAAAAACACAAGGCTTGCGAAAAAAAATGGCGAAAAATAAAGAAAAAGAAAAAGCCAGTAACCCTTTAAGCTAAAAGGCAAGGGTAAAAAAAGGATCTAAGGCTTTGAGCAATAGTGGATAGGAGGGCCCAAAAGAATAAAATCCTGGCCTAAGCGGCTAAATCAAGCTGTCCCTAACCATGTGCTTGTGTCATGAAGGTCCAAGTGAAAAGCATGAGATTGAGTGGTTAAAGTCATGATCCAAAGCAAAAGAGTGTGCTTAAGAACTTTAGGCACCTCTAACTGGGGACTCTAGCAAAGCTGAGTCACAATCTGAAAAGGTTTACCCAGTTATGTGTCCGTGGCATTTATGTATCCGATGCTAATACTGGAAGACAAAATACTTAGGGTCATGACCAAGACTCATAAAGTAGCTGTGTTCAAGAATCAACATGCTAAACTAGGAGAATCAATAACAGTATCTGAATTCTGAGTTCCTATGGATGCCAATCATCTTGAACTTCAAAGGATAAAGTGAGATGCCAAAACTGTTTAGAAGCAAAAAGCTACTAGTCCCGCTCATCTAATTGGAACTAAGCTTCATTGATATTTTGAAAGTTATTGTATATTCTCTTCTTTTTATTAGTTTTTATGCAAAAATTAGATTTCTGGACTTTACTATGAGTTTGTGTTTTTTTCTGTAATTTTAGGTATTTTCTAGCTGAAATTGAGGGACCTGAGCAAAAATCTGATTCAGAGGCTGAGAAAGGACTGCAGATGCTGTTGGATTCTGACCTCCCTGCACTCAAATGTGTTTTTCTGGAGTTACAGAAGTCTAATTGGCGTGATCTTAATTAGGCTAAAAATCTAACATCTTGGGCTTTCCAGCAATATATAATGGTCCATACTTTGTATGAGATTTGGTGGCCCAAACTGGCGTTCAAATGCCAGCCAGAGATCCTTTTCTGGCGTAAAACGCCAAATTTGGCACCTGGACTGGAGTTAAACGCCCAAACTGGCATCCAAGCTGGCGTGTAACTCCAGAAAAGGCCTATGCATGTGTAAAGCTCAATGCTCAGCCCAAGCACACACCAAGTGGGCCCCGGAAGTGGATTTCTGCACTATCTGTACTTAGTTACCTATTTTCTGTAATCCTTAGTAATTAGTTTAGTATAAATAGCACTTTTTCCTATTGTATTAGGAGGTTTTGATGAACTTGATGCTTGGCTGGACTCACGGCCATGCCTAGGCTATTTTCTCTTATGTATTTTCCAACGATGGAGTTTCTACACCTCATAGATGAAGGTGCGGAGCTCTGCTGTTCTTCATGAATTAATGCAAGTACTATTGTTTCCCTTTCAATTCACGCTTACTTCTTCTCCAAGATATACTCTCGTACTTAATCCAGTTAAGTCAGAATGAAGGGGTGACCCGTGACAATCACCCACTATCTTCATTACTCGCTTAGCCAAGATCCACGTGACTAACAACCACAAGCAGTCTATATGATGTTTAACGTAGTCATTGGACGACAGCCAGAGTATAGTCTCTTTGGTCTCTGATCCACGGACTGAGTCCGTGAGGTTAGAACCTTCGTGGTATAGGCTAGAACCAATTGGTAGCATTCCTGAGATCCGAAAAGTCTAAACCTTGTCTGTGATATTCCGAATAGGATCTGGGAAGGGATGACTGTGATGAGCTTCAAACTAACGAATTTTGGGCGCAGTGACAGTGTGCAAAAGGATAGAGAGATCCTATTCTGACACAAGTGAGAACCGACAGATGATTAGCCGTGTGGTAGCTGTGCCTGGTATTTTTCATCCGAGACGAGAGATCCGACAGTTGATTAGCCGTACAGAAACCGTAGCTGGACCATTTTCACTGAGAGGACGGATGGTAGCCATTGACAATGGTGATCCACCAACATACAGCTTGCCATGGAAGGTAGCACGCATGATTGGATGAAGACAATAGGAAAGCAGAGGTTCAGAAGCAACAAAGCATCTCCAAACTCTTATCTGAAATTCCCACCAATGAATTACATAAGTATCTTTATTTTATCTTACGTTTTATTTATCTTTCAATTATCAAAACTCATAACCAATTGAATCTACCTGACTAAGATTTATAGGATGACCATAGCTTGCTTCATGTCGGCAATCTCTGTTAGATCGACCCTTACTCTCGTAAGATTTTATTACTTGGACGACCCAGTGCACTTGCTGGTTAGTTGTATCGGAGTTGTGAAAAGTGTGAATCACAATTCTGTGCACCAAGGACAAACAACCACTCTAAGTTTGGTATTTGAGACTATGCTCTACATAGCCTAAAATCTGATGAAAAAGGAGATAACTCTATGTTTGAGCTTTTATTTCTTATATCTTGCATCTATTTTGATAATCATGATTCGATCTTTCTTATTTTACCTCACTTTTGAAATTGCTTGCACCCAATATCATTAAGCATGCAACAAAGAGTTTTTGAATGGAAAAAGTTGAAAAAAATTTTAACAGGGCAAGTAAAGATTAAGAGAAGTGGAGGTTCTGATAGTATGATCGTATCATGAGGTTACATGTTTGTGAAAACTTGTATGGGGAGCTCTTAGATATGGAATGAAGTTTAGAGAAGTATTATGAAGGTTCTCAAAAATCAATAAAACCAAGAAGCAGCAAGAAAAGAAAAAAAAAACAAAAAGCAAGGCTCAAGGATCTGAGCACCAATGGCTAGAAAGGTTAAAAAAGACTAAAGCTTACAGAATTATTTTCCTATTTAAGTGCTTGTGGTGTGACTGTGTCAAAAAAATCTTGAGACATGACATTTATAGTCAAAGCCAAGTGCAAATAAAAGAGAAATCCAAAGGCTCTAAGCCCCATTGACTGGGAAAAATAAAAAGAAGCACAGACTCAAAGAGTTTTCCAATTAAGTGCTTGTGGTGTTTATGTGTCAAGTAAAGTTTGAGACAAAAAATTTAGAGTCAAGTTAGGCTCAAGGTGCAAAGAACCCAATAAAACAAAAGGAAAAGTTGTCTTCAAGGTAAAAATTTATAAAGAGACCTCCATGATATCATTCAAACGGAGTTCCTGAGTTCTAAGACTTTTAATTGTAAGTCTAGAAAGCACTAGGATTCATACATGATCTCACAATTCGGAGTTCACCCCATTGTCACTTGATCACTTTACTCACTAAAATGTCAAGCAATTCTTCAACACACTCCAATTTAGAGGACTCCTTTATGAAGAGTTCTTTCCTTGCTTGATGACAAGTGAGATCTTAAGTTTGGTGTTGTGATGCATAAGCATCTTTAGTTATTTTTAGTTATTATTTCTTTTGAATAAAGTTAGTGATTTTCTTGTTTCTATTAAGATTCTCATGCTTTTGATCAATGTCTCTTGGAGTTACTTTGAGTTTTGATATATGTAGGTAGGTTTTGAAAATAAACAAAAATAAGAATGAAAAAGAAAGCAAGAGGAATACTCAAGAACAAGAGAAGGAAGAAGCAAATAGAGAGCTTCTAGAGCAAATAGAAAGATTACTGGATCAAGCATGAGACTCCCAAGGACTTGCTTGCAGCCTCACATCCAACACAAGGAATGCACGTCCAACGTGGCCCTATAAGAAGCAAGGGCACGTCCAACGTGCCAATGATGGAGTTCCCAGGAAAGTCATTCCCACCTCATGTCGAACGTGAGAAAGCTTAAGTCCAACATGCCACTTTCATCCACCCCTAGTGACCTCCTCAAAGCTCATGTCCAACTTGCAAGAAGCCACATCCAACGTGCCTTAAACAAGGCACCTCTAGTGATCAATTTCAAGCCCACGTTCAACCTGCATTGAGGCACGTCCAACGCACTAACAAGCACCCTCAAGTTCACATCCAACAAGAGGGATGGCACGTCTAATGTGCCATTGTAAGATCCCTCCACCAGCTTGCTTCCCTCCACACGTTGGACGTGTCCTATTGTGTTCAACGCATGGGACTTCCACCCTCCAAGGCCTCTTAATTCTCCTCACTAATCTCTAAGCCTTTAAGCTTAAATGAGGGAGTGATTATTAGGCACAAGGCCCATGTCATCTACCATTGATTGAGGATTATGAGGAGAAAGATCTAAAGCTTGACTTGAGAAGAAAAACATCAATTAATTTGATTTGATTCTATTTTAATTTGATTCTATTTTTGAATTTTGAATTTTAGGTTTTAGGTTAACATATATAAGGAAATGAGACACATACATGGGCTTCTCTCGGCAGTTTTTACAATTCATAATTCTAGGTTTTTTTTTTGAAAAATGAGTCACTAATCTCCTCGGTTAAGGTTAGAAGCTCTGTTGATTCTAATTGATTTATGTTATAGCTTTTCTACTTTGAGTAATGCATTGATGTTTTCTTAAGAAAGAGTTTTCGTTCTTCATCTAAAAGTTTTGAATATGTTAGAAAACAATTCTAAATATGACTTAAATTCTCTTAATATGTTGGAAAAGTTAATTATTTGAATTAAGCTTAAGAACTCCTTCTCATAATTCTTAGGTTTTGAACTTGGACTTGATAAGTGATATCAAATCAACTAGTTTAGTTCTTAGGAGTTGTGTGGTTTTTAAATCAGTGAAAGCACTTAACCTCTTATCACAATCAATTAATCAAGGATTGATAATTTTTTAGGATTAGTGAAATTGAATTTCCAAGGGATTGAGATTTGATTACTAATGATTTACCATAGATCCATCTTGCATGATTAAATTAGAGAGTGATAAGCATTATTCTGGAAGTTCAACATCTCTGAAATCTCAACTTATTTCTATCATTTTACTTTCTCAACAAATTACTGTTTGTCTTTCTTTAATTCAATGTTTTATTTTAAGATTTCTAAAACCCTTAATTTTGATTGTTTGACTAGATTAATCAATTGATCATTGTTGCGTAGTCCGTTTATCCTCGTGGAAATGATAACCCACTCCCGTGGTATTACTTGGTACGACTCGGTGCACTTGCCGATAGTTTGTGATTTTATAAAATCCACATCATCTATCACTTTTGGGATAGATCCGCCGAGAGATTAGGAATTAACGGTTTCCTATATGGACCAGGATCTAGAGTGATATATATATATATAGTCATAAGCTGTGTTAAGATGGTACTCTGACTAGTTTGTTTTGTTTAAAATATCCTTGTGTGTATTGTACAGAAGATATATATATATATATATATATTATTACAGTTTCTCTATGTGTAACAAATATATCAATCATGTGCTAATTTAACTACAGGCTTAATGATTATTAGTTAAGTTTTAGGAAACCAAGTTTGTAGCGCTTGATTTTCAGTATGATCATGACGTATTGGAAATTGAGTAATTACAATTTGGTATCAAAGCACTTCTTCCTGTTAGAGCCTAGGAAAATGGACTGAATCATGCTTCATTGCATACTCTGAGTTATGTCTCATCCATTTAGGATATCTTTGTGATATGAATTACATGACTGTTGCTGTGTATTCAATCTAGAGACTATTCATACTTTACCTGAAATGTTAAGATTGATCACCTTAATTTGAAATGTTAAGTGTGAACAAGATCTTGATGGCTACACGGGGATCAGGATGTGGTAGGCGAGGTGAAAATTTTGGAGATATTCCGATGAGAGGCGCAGACGCTTTTATAGATGTGGTAAACACTATGGCTAATACCGTGCGTGAAATGGTGACTGCTACTACTCGAGCAATTGACTGTTTAGGGGAGAGGAATGGTGAACGTAATGATGAGCGCAAAGGAGATAGCAATGGTAATGAAGATTTTGGGGATCACAAAAAACCTATGACGTTGACAGTTTTTCTGAAAGTGAATTCGCCTAACTTTATGGGAACACATATTGCGACTGAAGCCAACAATTGGTTCGGTGATATCGAGAAGTCGTCGCAAGCACAATATGTGACAGGAGGACAACTTGTGGAGGTTATGACATATATGCTAGAAGGAGAAGTTGAGCACTGGTGGTATAAAGTACAACGGTTGTTGCAGCAGAATGCTGAAGAGATTTCTTGGAATACTTTTAAGGAAGAATTCTACGAGAAGTACTTCCTTAGATCAGTCCGTGATGCCAAGGAGATGGAACTGATGCAGTTGAGGTAGGGGAATATGTCGGTGGTAGAGTACACTTGAAGGTTTGAAGATCTGTGCTGATTCTCTAAGAACTGTCATAGAAATCCAGATGATTTTGAAGAATGGAAGTGTTTAAAGTTTGAAGAAGGACTTCATGACAAGCTGATGCATTCATTGGTTCTACTGAAAATACAAAATTTTGCAGAGCTTGTCAACAAGAGTAAGTTGATAGAAGACTGCGAGAAGAAGTTGGTAGTATCGAGAATGAGTCGTCCAGGTTTACCACCAAAGAACTTCAACAATTTCAATTGGTACGCGATACAAAAAAAGGAAGAATTTTATGGCACCTAGAGCACCTGTGCGAGGGAATCAGCAATCTAGGAACATTCCTATTCACTCTACTATTGGAAATGGCACTAGGTTAAGGCAGAATGCTGGAAAGCGACCTCAACAAGTCCAAGTGGACATGACCTGTAAGTAGTGTGAGAGGAATCATCCTAGTAGGCCTTGTCAATTTGAAGCGACTGTCTGCTATAACTACAGTGAACCAGGGCACATGGTGAGGAATTTTCCAAAGAAGTTTGTTCAAGAACCATTTAGGGCCCAACAACGAGGAGGGTATTTGCTATGATTGTTAATGATACTATGTATTCGGACTCCCTGATCTAAGGTTAATGTTATATCAAGACTTGCTTCTTAACTGTATTGTACGATTTAGGTGGATCACATTCTTTTATTTCTTTAAATGTTGCGCGTAATTGTGATTAATTTTCTTGAAACTAAATTTTGATTTGATTGTTCATACACCCACATCCAAAAATGCTTTGACTAGCCTAGTATGCCGACAAGTAGAGTTTGTCATAGACGGCAGAACCTTTGCACACGACCTAGTCTGCTTGCCTTTACATGGTATAGATATTGTTTTAGGATTGGATTAGTTATCCAAGAAACATATTTTTCTAGACTGTTTTGAGAAGATTGCTCTCATTCTGTCTGAAAATATACTTACTGGACTAGTGTTATCCCATGCTTTCTATTTAAATTCTATAAAAGTTACCTGTAATTGGAGTAAGTGTGAGGGGTATGTTTTGTTAATGGAAAGCTCAAACGGAAATAGACAAAGTTTGGAACGGATTCGAATGGTGAAGGAAATTTTTTATGTTTTTTCTGAAGATATACCAGTGTTTCCTCCTCAGCAAGAGATAGAGTTCGACATTGATTTGATACCTGGAGTTAGACTGATCTCCATAGCACCTTATCGGATGTCACCATTGGAACTAATAGAATTGAAGAAGTAGTTAGATGAGCTACTTAGAAAGAAGTTTATTTGTCCAAGTATGTCACCGTGGAGAGCTCCAGTACTGTTGGTAAAGAAGAAGGATGGAGGAATGAGGTTGTGCGTGGATTATCGACAGTTGAATAAACTCACTCTCAAGAATAAGTATCCACTTCCTCAGATAGATGATCTGATGTATCAATTGAAAGGTGTGACAGTATTTTCTAAGTTTTGATTTATGATCAAGTTATCACCATATTTGGGTAAGAGAGGTAGATATACCGAAGACTGCATTAAAGACCAGATATGGACGTTATAAGTATACAGTTATGTCTTTTAGACTGACAAATGCTCCTGCATTATTCATGGATTATATGAACAGTATCTTTTGTCTGTATCTAGATCAGTTTGTGGTAGTCTTTATAGATGACATTTTTATCTATTATAAAACAAGAGAGTAACATGAATTGAATCTAAGGATTATACTATAGATATTAAGGAAGAAAAAGTTGTATGCAAAGTTATCAAAATGTGAGTTTTGAGCAACCGAAGTGGCATTTTTAGGACATGTGATTTTACAAGGAGGAAAAGCAGTAGATCCTTCAAAGATTGAAGTGGTATTGCAGTGGAAGCAACCATCGGCAGTTACTGAAATTCAATGTTTTCTGGAGCTAGCTGGATAGCACCGAAGGTTTATCAAAGGATTTTTGTAGATAACTTTGCCTTTGACATGAATTACCTATAAGGAAGTTTCATTTGAGTAGACAGAGGAATGTAAGAAGAGTTTTGATACTTTAATAGAGAAGCTGACAACAACATCAGTTTTGACGTTGCCATATCCACAAAAGCCTTTCGAAGTGTATTGTGATGCTTCTTTTAAAGATTTAGGATGTATGATGATGCAACATAGGAACGTGGTAGCTTATGCTTCACAACAGCTGAGACCTCATGAGAAGAACTTCCCAATGCATGACTTGGAATTAGCTGTGGTGGTTTTTGCACTCAAGATATGGAGGCATTATCTATATGGAGCACAGTTTGAACGTTTTTCTGATCACAAGAGTTTGAAATACATCTTTTATTAGAAGGACCTCAACATGAGACAGAGGAGATGGATAGAGTTCCTAAAGGGCTACGAGTTTAAGTTGAGTTATCATCCTGAAAAGGCGAACGTTGATGTGTGGAAAACGATCCAACACAAAACTCACCGGCAAGTGTACCGGGTCGCATCAAGTAGTAAAACTCACTTAGAGTGAGGTCGATCCCACAGGGATTGAAGGATTGAGCAATTTTAGTTTAGTGGTTGATTTAGTCAAGCGAATCAAGTATTGGTTGAGTGGTTTATCATTAACAGAAGATAAATTGCTTGGAATGTAAAGGGAGAAGGGAATATTGCAGTAAATCAAAGAGCAAGAAAGTAAAGAGACTGAATCTTAAAGTGCAAGTAATGTAAATAACTGAAGCTTAAAGTGCAAGAAATGTAAATTGCTTGAATCATAAAAGGAATTGGGAATTGGGATTGCAGAATTTAAACAAGCAAAAGTAAATTGCGACAGACAGAAGAGTAGAGGATTGATTAAATGGAAATAGATCTCAACAGAAAAAGTAAAAATGCTTTGAAGATCTAAAAATAGAAAATGTGCAATGCTTAATTTGCAGCAATTTAAAAGAGGATTCAAGATCTCAGGAGTGGAAGAGACTAGATAACAAGTCTAGATCTCAAATCCTTCCTTGATCCAACAAGAACAATTGCAAAAGAAATGAAGGAAAGTAAACTACAGAAAGAGTAGAAGATGAAGCAGTAAATAGAGATTGAAATTCAATTCTGCAGAAAAGTAAAACAAGAGATCACAAGGTGAGATTGAAACAGAAGTTCTTCAATTCTTCACCCAAGATCCAAAATAAAAAGTAAATAGTGCTCAAGCAAGAACAAGGAAGAAGAGAGATCAATTCTCCTTCCCAATTCTCTAAGAAATTAAAATGCAAGTCAGAGGGAAAATTCCAAATGAAGTCTAAAGATTCTAAAAAAATAAAAGGTAAAAAAAAGGTCCTCATTACATCAAAGTAGCTCCTATTTATACACTTTCTATTCTTGGATTTTTGGGATTTGGATGGGCTTTTGATTTGGTGAAGAAATGAATTAAGTTGGATTTTTAATTGAATTTCAGCCCAAGAAGAATGTGGTTCCAGGAGGATGCTCAGCTCACAAGTTGAGCTGAGCATTGAGGCCTTGTGTGGATTCCTTGCACCGTGCCAAGCATCAGGGGAATGCTCAGCTCAACTTGTGAGCTGAGCATTGGTGCCTTGGTGCCAATTTTGTTGCGCGCCTTGTGCTCCTTCCCTTGTCATGATGCGTGCTCCATTTCCCTGGCCCGTGTTGCGCTTGTGTGTGGTGCACCAAGAAGTAGCGCTCTGCTCACTAAGTGAGCTGAGCATTGGTGCTCACAAGGAGAGGTCCTTGGTTCGAAACTTGTTGAATGCATGCGCTGGAGGTTTTCTTGTAAAGGAAGTGGCGCTTCTCTCTCCTCTCTTCCTTGAGGTGTTGAGTTCGAATCCTAGAGGTAGCATTTTGCTAATTTTTAGCTTGTTTTCCTTTGGAGTAGCGCTTCCCCCCTCCCCTTAGGTCATGGGTTCAAGCCTTGGAGCATGCACTTTACAACTTATTTTCTTTGAATTATCCTTCAATGCTTTCGACAATGCTCACTTGGTGAGCTGAGCATTGTTTTTCTTCTCCTTGTTTCTTGGCTTCCTATTGTGCTCAGCTCACAAAGTGAGCAGAGCATTGTGCCTTGGTCCCATGGGAGTGAGTGTAGTGCTCACTTAGTGAGCATTGTGCTCTTGGAGTGAGCTTCAAGGTTTCATGCGCCACACTTCCTCCTTTCTTTGCCACACTTTCTTTCTTGAGCCACACTTTTTAGGCTACGTTTTCTTCTTTTCTTCTTTTCTTCACCTACAATTAATCAAAACAACCAATCAAAATATCACCAAATTCACAAGGTTTATAAATCATTAAAATGCAATTAAATTTAGCCTAAACCTCATGATTTAGCATCAATTATATGGTGGTTGTTTGATTCAAAGAAACCATGCATTTCCAATCCAAATCACTTACTTAGAATACAAGAAAGCGCATAAAACCTAATGAAAACAAAGAAAACCCTTGTTAGCTTTTCTTCTTTCTTTTGCATAAAGAGCTTATTGCTTATTAAAGACTTGGTGGCAAATGTTGTAGTGGCCTTTGGCTTAATTTCACTCAACATTTCTTCACCATAGACACATGGCTCACTCTTTCTTCCTAGGATCATTGATGCCCATCATCTCTTTGGATAACTAAATGTTTTGTAGCTAGGTTGCTCTTTATTGTGGACTTTCAGTTGGCAATCCCAAATCAGTTGATCTAAGTTACCAAGTTTTAAAATACTCCTTAGAACTTACTTGTCCAAGCATATCCTAGTACATAAACACCACAGGCATATGTCCTAAGGTCCAAGCTATTGGTGTCTAGCCTTATTGTTTGTTTCTTTGCCAACTTTTGGCTTTTTTTCTTATTTTTCTTTCTGTTTTGGTTTATTTTCAAGGGATTTTCAATAATTGGAAGATCATAGCAGCAATCTAGCTTAAGCTTCAAGAAACAAGTCACCCTGCAGCATTTATTCTATGAGTTAACAATTCAATCAAACACATACCACCACTAACTCTCATTCTAACTTCTGCAACATTGAACAATTACTTTTCTAAATCAAATATCTTTCTTTTATTCAAATAGCAAGGGAAAACAAAACACAGCATTCAAGTTAATGAGTGATGACAATTATTATGCAGATAACTTCCAAACAAAAATTTGTGCAGATAGCTTCCTTTTTCAACATGTACTTCCACTAGCAACTAAATAATCATTTCAGCCAGACATAAAGGGCTCTCTGAATTAAATCATTACACAACAACAAGGATCAAGTGTAAATACAACCTGTTGGGTTGCAGCTTTTCATTCTTCCTTCTGTTTGTTCTTTGTAAGTCATAATGCAGATGTTTCCTGATGTGTTGGCTATTTTCCTGCATATTCTTCAAACGTTGCTTGCTTTTCTAGCCCTTTAGGTATCTGTTTAATCTGCAAAGCTTGTTTATGGGCTTTTGAACTTACTTTGGTGTGTGAACACCAAACTTAGTTCCTTGCCAATATTTCTCATGCACAATTTAACTATCTGTGAAATCCTTTTTCCTTGCTAACGGTAAAAAAAACTATGAAACAGTAAATAGTTAACTAGTTTATCTGATTACTTGAGGCTAGCATTATGCAGAAAGTGAGAATGTATTTTATGATGAGACTTTGGTGGAATACATCCTTGAATCACAGCACTACATTCTTCAGTGAGAAGTATAGTCTCCTTTTCTTGCCAACTCCTCTTCTTGTTGATAAGCTCTTTCAAGAATTTTGCATACAGGGGCATCTGTTCTAATTCTTCAGCCAAAGGAATATTGATCTCCAACTTCTTGAAGATTTCAAGAAATTTTGAAAAGTGTTGGTCCTTAGTCTCCTTGTTGAACCTTTGAGGATATGGCAAAGGTGGTGTGAAATTCACTTCCTGCTTTTGTTCCTTTGTTGACTTTCCCATTGCTTCCTTCTCTTTTCTTAATTTTTGTGCCTGGTCTTCTTTTTCTTGAGGCTGATTCTGAGGCTGCTTGCTTGCTGTTGCATTTTCATCATTGGATGCCTCTTCTTCAGCTTGTTTCTCTTCATTTTCCTTTGGCTTCTTGGTAGCTTCTTCATTTTTCACAAGGATCTTTCCACTCCTTAGCTGTATTGCCTTGCACTCCTCTTTTGGATTAGGAATGGTGTCACTTGGTAGTGAGATCATCCAAACAACTGCATCAAAGTCTTGCAAAATTTCATGAGAATTCTTCCATGCATAGCATTCAAGTAATATAACTAAAAACTCATGGAATTTGCATCAAAATCATACTGTTTGGATGGTTCATTGCTTTGTTATTCATTTAACCATTCTTGGTTACTTTAAGCTCAAGAAAGTGCATAAAACAACTAAAACTAACAGAAAAATGCTAGTGAAACTAGCCTAAGAGGCCTTGGCATCAACATGCAAGACACCAAACTTAGCAGTTTGTATACTACTGACACTAACAAAATGAGAATGCATATGAGGCACATAAAACACTCAAGTCAAGAGAATTCAAAGATCAGAGCAATGAAATCATCAAGAACAACTTGAAGATTGATGAAGACATATGCATGAATGCAAGAAGAACAGAAACATGCAATTGACACCAAACTTAACATGAGACTCTAAACTCAAACAAGAAACATTTTTGGATTTTATGATTTTGTAATTTTTTTGGCTTTTTCGAAAATTAAGTGGAAAAGAAAATAAAGGTATCAAAATTCTTAATGAGAATTCCAGGAATCATGCAATGTTAGTCTAAAGCTTCAGTCTAAAGGAATTAGACATGGCTAGCCAAGCTTCAGTAGAACATTGCATTCAAGAGCTAAATTAATGAAGATCAATCAGCTTTGGTGATGATGAGAAAATCACCTTGAAACACTAGAATTCATTCTTAAGAACTCTAAAGAAAAATACCTAATCTAAGCAACAAGATGAACCGTCAGTTGTCCAAACTCAACAATCCCCGGCAACGGCGCCAAAAACTTGGTGCACAAAATTGTGATCACTACAACTCAAATAATCCCCGGTAATGAATCCAAAAACTTGGTGTTCAATACCTTGGCATAAACACAACTTCGCACAACTAACCAACAAGTGTACTGGGTCGTCCAAGTAATAAACCTTACGCAAGTAAGGGTCGATCCCACAGAGATTGTTGGTATGAAGCAAGCTATGGTCACCTTGTAAATCTTAGTCAGGCAAACTCAAATGGATATGTGTGATATACGAATGAAACATAAAGATAAAGATATAGATACTTATGTAATTCATTGGTGGGAATTTCAGATGAGCGCATGAAGATGCTGTGTCCCTTCTGTCTCTCTGCTTTCCTACTGTCTTCATCCAATCCTTCTTACTCCTTTCCATGGCAAGCTTAAGCAAGGGTTTCACCATTGTCAGTGGCTACCTCCCATCCTCTCAGTGGAAATGTTCAATGCACCCTGTCACGGCACGGCTATCCATCTGTCGATTCTCAATCAGGCCAGAATAGAATCCAGTGATTCTTTTGCGTCTGTCACTAACGCCCCGCCTTCAGGAGTTTGAAGCACGTCACAGTCATTCAATCATTGAATCCTACTCAGAATACCACAGACAAGGTTTAGACCTTCCGGATTCTCTTGAATGCCGCCATCAGTTCTAGCCTATACCACGAAGACTCTGATATCACAGAATGGCTGGCTCGGTTGTCAGGCGAGC
>NC_029775.3:22982977-22985257 GCF_000817695.3 Arachis duranensis
CGTTAAACGCTGGAATTTCTGAGGCTGTTTTGCCACGCCGGTTTGGGCCATCAAATCTTGGGCAAAGTATGGACTATCATATATTGCTGGAAAGCCTAGGATGTCTAATTTCCAACGCCGTTGAGAGCGCGCCAATTGGGCTTCTGTAGCTCCAGAAAATCCACTTCGAGTGCAGGGAGGTCAGAATCCAACAGCATCTGCAGTCCTTTTCAGTCTCTGAATCAGATTTTTGCTCAGTTCCCTCAATTTCAGCCAGAAAATATCTGAAATCACAGAAAAACACACAAACTCATAGTAAAGTCCAGAAAAGTGAATTTTAACTAAAAACTAATAAAAATATACTAAAAACTAACTAAATCATACTAAAAACATACTAAAAACAATGCCAAAAAGCGTACAAATTATCCGCTCATCAGCCCTCCTATCCATTGATGCTCAAAGCCTTGGATCCTTTTCACCCTTTCCTTTTGATTTAAAGGGCTATTGGCTTTTTCTACCTCTTTTGCTCTTTTTTTCGTAAATTACTAACTTTTCGTTTTTTTTCTTTCGCCAGCTTGTTTTTCGCTGCTTTTTCTTGCTTCAAGAATCAATTTCATGATTTTTCAGATCATCAATAACATTTCTCTTGTTCATCATTCTTTCAGGAGCCAACAATTTTAACATTCATAAAATTCAATATAAAAAATATGCACTGTTCAAGCATTCATTCAGAAGACAAAAAGTATTGCCAACACATATAAATAATTAGAATTTTCCTTATTAAGAACTCGAAAAAAATATTGCCTCTTTATTCTAAAAATCTACTATTTTATTCATGTTTGATGATGATGAGAAAAATAAATTATAACTTAATTGGAGATAAAATCAAAATAGAGATACTAATTACTACTACTAATATATAACTTCTAAGGTAAATTCATAATAAGAACAGTTATCAAAAAGTTAAGGCAAAGATTAGGACTCAACAACCTTTATTTTGGGAAGTGGGTGTTCCTCTAGTCTGTGGGGTGCTTGATCCTTCAAGAGATAATTTCTGACGCTTCAGTTCCTTTAAGTCACATCCTTGCTCTTCCTGTTCCCTTAGGTGCCATGATCTTGATGAGTTTTAGCTCAGTGATCATGGCAAATCACACCAAACTTAGAGGTTTGCTTGTCCTCAAGCAAAAGAAAGGAAAGGAGAGGAATAGAGGGAGAGGCAATTTCGAAATTCAAAAGATATGATGAGTTTTGAAAAAGATTTGAAAAAGATTTGTGTTTATGGATTAAGATACATTTGATATTTTTGAAAAAAAAATTTTAAAAATTAGGATTAAAATTTTTGGAATTGATGGATGAGAGTTTGTAACATGTTTATGCAAGAAATCATGAATAAAAAATTAAAAAAAATGTGAAGTAAAAACAAATTTACCTCCTCCCCACCATCCTAGCGTTAAACGCCCAAACGCTGCATGTTTTGGGCGTTTACCGCCCATGTGCAGCTTCTCCTGGGTGTTCAACGCCCAGCTGTTGCTTCTTTCTAGCGTTGAACGTTAGGAACTCCTTTGTCACTGGGCGTTTTTCTTAACGCCCAAGACACTGTAAATCTGGCGTTAAACGCCCAGAAGGTGCTTCTTTCTGGCGTTTAACGCCCAGATGGTTATCCTTACTGGCATTGAACGCCCAGTAGATGCTTCTTTTGGGCGTTCAACACCCAAAACAGCTCTTACTGGCTTTTTTGCACCAGTGAGCTTCTTTTTGCCGTTTATGATCTGAATCCTTCTGTAACTCTGTGAACTCATGCAATTGCCATTTTACCTTGAAGAAAATTAATATGAATCTATAAAAGTCAATAATTGAAAAATAAACTGTGTTAATGGCTGGGTTACCTCCCAGCAAGCGCTCTTTAGCTGGACTATTACTAAGCTTTAATCAAGCCTCAGTTTTGAGCATTCTTGCTCAAAATTGCCTTCAAGATAATGTTTGACTCTTTGTCCATTAACAATGAACTTTTTGTTAGACTCATTATTCGGAAGCTCTACGTATCCATATGGTGACACACTTGTAATCACATATGGACCTCTCCACCGGGATTTTAATTTCCCGGGGAATAATCTGAGCCTAGAATTAAACAGCAGAACTTTTTGCCCTGGCTCAAAGACTCTAGATGACAGCTTCTTATCATGCCATCTTTTTTCTTTCTCTTTGTATATTTTTGCATTTTTCGAAAGCATTGAGTCTAAATTCCTCTAGCTCATTTAACTGGAGCAATCGTTTTTCTCCAGCTAACTTGGCATCAAGGTT
>NC_029775.3:22985378-22987572 GCF_000817695.3 Arachis duranensis
AGCATCATCCAAGCTTCTTGCCCAATCCCTTCTGCGGTTAATGACAGTCCGTTCCAGGATTCTTTTAAGTTCTCTATTAGAGACTTCAGCTTTCCCATTTGTCTGTGGATGATATGGAGTGGCCACCCTGTGGCTAATTCCATATCGAACCAAAGCAGAGTAAAGTTGTTTATTGCATAAATGAGTGCCCCCATCATTGATTAATACTCTAGGGATACCAAATCTGCTGAAGATGTGTTTCTGGAGGAATTTCATCAGTATCTTAGTATCATTAGTGGGTGTTGCTATAGCTTCCACCTATTTGGATACATAATCCACTGCCACCAGAATATAAGTGTTTGAGTATGATGGTGGAAAAGGCCCCATGAAGTCAATACCCCATACATCAAACAACTCAATCTCCAAGATCCCTTGTTGAGGTATGGCATAACTGTGAGGCAGATTACTAGATCTTTGGCAACTGTCACAATTAAGTACAAACACTCGGAAATCTTTATAGAGAGTAGGCCAGTAGAAGCCACATTGGAGGACTCTTGTGGCTGTTCGCTCACTTCCGAAATGTCTTCCATACTGTGATCCATGGCAGTGCCAGAGGATCTTCTGTGCTTCTTCTTTAGGCACATATCTATGAATTACTCCATCTGCACATCTCTTGAAGAGATATAGTTCATCCCAAAGATAGTACTTTGCATCTGTGATCAATTTCTTTGATTGCTGCCTACTGTACTCTTTGGGTATGAATCTCACTGCCTTGTAGTTTGCAATGTCTGCAAACCATGGCACTTCCTAGATGGCAAAGAGTTGCTCATCTGGAAAGTTTTCAGAGATCTCAATAAGAGGGAGGGACACCCCTTCTACTGGTTCTATTCAGGACAGGTGATCTGCTACTTGGTTCTCTGTCCCTTTTCTGTCTCTTATTTCTATATCAAACTCTTGCAGAAGTAACACCCATCTGATGAGTCTGGGTTTTGAATCCGGCTTTGTGAGTAGATATTTAAGAGCAGCATGGTCAGTATACACAATCACTTTTGATCCCACTAAATAGGATCTGAACTTGTCAATAGCGTAAACCACTGCAAGTAACTCTTTTTCTGTGGTTGTGTAGTTCTTTTGTGCGTCATTTAGAACACGACTGGCATAATAAATGACATGCAGAAGCTTGTCATGCCATTGTCCCAACATTGCACCAATGGCATGGTCACTGGCATCACACATTAATTCAAATGGTAATGTCCAGTCTGGTGCAGAGATGACTGGTGCTGTGACCAGCTTAGCTTTCAGAGTCTTAAACGCCTGCAGGCACTCCTGATCAAAGATAAATGGCGTGTCAGCAGCTAGCAGATTACTTAGAGGTTTGGCGATTTTTGAAAAGTCCTTTATAAACCTACTATAGAATCCTGCATGCCCCAGAAAGCTTCTGATTGCCTTAACATTGGCTAGTGGTGGTAATTTTTCAATTACCTCTACCTTAGCTTGATCCACCTCTATTCCCTTGTTTGAAATTTTGTGCCCAAGGACAATTCCTTCAGTCACCATAAAGTGACATTTCTCCCAGTTTAAAACTAAGTTTGTCTCTTGGCACCTTTTTAGAACAAGTGCTAGATGGTCAAGACAGGAGCTGAATGAGTCTCCAAATACTGAAAAGTCATCCATGAAGACTTCCAGAAATTTTTCCACCATATCAGAGAAAATAGAGAGCATGCACCTTTAAAAGGTTGCAGGTGCATTGCACAGACCAAATGGCATCCTTCTGTATGCAAATACTCTGGATGGACATGTGAATGTTGTTTTCTCTTGATCCTGGGGATCTACTGCAATTTGATTATAACCAGAATATCCATCCAGGAAGCAGTAGTATTCATGACCTGCCAGTCTTTCTAGCATCTGGTCTATGAATGGTAAAGGAAAATGATCCTTTCTGGTGGCTGTATTGAGTCTTCTGTAATCAATACACATACGCCACCCTGTAACTGTTCTTGTAGGAACCAGTTCATTTTTTTCATTATGGACTACTGTCATGCCTCCTTTCTTAGGGACGACTTAGACAGGGCTTACCCAGGGGCTATCAGAAATAGGATAGATAATCCCAACCTCTAGTAATTTAGTGACCTCTTTCTGCACTACCTCCTTCATGGCTGGATTCAGCCGCCTTTGTGGTTGAACCACTGGCTTAGCGTCACCCTCCAATAGGATC
>NC_029775.3:22987685-23003111 GCF_000817695.3 Arachis duranensis
TATCAGGATGAACATCTTTAAAGATATCCTCTAGCTCTGATTCGAGACTCTCAGCCATATTGACTTTTTTTACTAGAGAGTCAATAATATCAACCCTCATGCAGTCATTTTGGGTGTCTGGATGCTGCATGGCTTTGACAACATTCAACTTGAACTCATCCTCATTGACTCTCAAGGTTACTTCCCCCTTTTTAAACATCAATAAGGGTTCGGCCAGTTGCTAGGAAAGGTCTTCCTAGAGTGAGAGTTGCACTCTTGTGCTCCTCCATTTCCAGCACCACAAAGTCAGTAGGAAAGGCAAATGGCCCAACCTTGACAATCATGTCTTCAATCATGCCTGATGGGTATTTAATGGAGCCATCAGCAAGTTGGAGACATATCCGGGTTGGTTTAACTTCTTCAGTCAAACCAAGCTTTTTGATAGTAGATGCAGGTATTAGGTTGATACTTGCCCCAAGATCACATAGAGCTTGCTTGGTACAAGTACCCTCTAATGTGCATGGTATCATAAAGCTTCTGGGATCTTTGAGCTTCTCAGGTAAGCTTTTCAGAATGACTGCACTACATTCTTTAGTGAGGTAAACTTTTTCAGTTTCCCTCCATTCCTTCTTATGACTTAAGATCTCTTTCATGAACTTAGCATAAGAGGGTATTTGCTCAAGTGCCTCTGCAAACGGAATCTTTATTTTAAGAGTCCTGAGATATTCTGCAAAGCGGGCAAATTGCTTATCCTGTTCCGCTTGGCGGAGTTTCTGAGGATAAGGCATTTTGGCTTTGTATTCCTCAACCTTAGTTGCTGCAGGTTTATTACCTACAGATGTGGGTTGGAAAGCCTTTTTAGAAGGGTTATTATCAGCACTAGTATGTGTTTGATCCCCCACTGGTATTTGAATGCCAGGGGTGGAAGCTGGAGTGACGTTAGATGCCAGCTCCTTACCTACTTCTGGCGTCTGAACACCAGAACTGTGCTCCCTTTGGGCATTCAACGCCAATTCCTTGCTTGTTTCTGGTGTTGAACGCCAGGACTGAGCATGGTTTGGGCGTTCAACGCCAGCTTTCCACCCATTTTCTGGTGCTTGAGCGCCAAAATTATTCCTCTCTGGGCTCTTACTGTCCTCAGAGAGATTTTGGTTAGTTTGCTCATTTCTTGGCTTCCTGCTATCTTGAAGTGAGGTATTTAATGTTTTCCCACTTCTTAATTGAACTGCTTGGCCTTTTTCTATTATTTGTTTTGATAACTGCTGTTCTGTTTGCTTCATCTGTACTTCCATATTCATATTAGCCATTCTTGTTTCTTGTAGTATTTCCTTGAATTCGGTTAGCTGTTTTGTTAGAAAATCCAGTTGCTGATTGAATTTAGTAACTTGTTCTATAGGACTCAGTTCAGCAGTTACTGTTTTAGCCTCTTCTTTCATGGAAGGTTCACTACTTAGGTATAGATGCTGATTTCTGGCAACTGTATCAATGAGCTCTTGAGTTTCTTCTATTGTCTTTCTCATGTGTATAGATCCACCAGCTGAGTGGTCTAGAGAAATCTGAGCTCTTTCTGTAAGCCCATAGTAGAAGATGTCTAACTGCACCCACTCTGAAAACATTTCAGAGGGGCATTTTCTTAGCATCTCTCTATATCTCTCCCAAGCAACATAAAGAGATTCATTATCTCCTTGTTTGAAGCCTTGGATGCTCAGCCTTAGCTATGTCATCCGTTTTGGAGGAAAATAGTGATTCAGGAAATTTTCTGATAGCTGTTTCCATGTCATTATGCTGTCCTTAGGTTGATTATTTAACCACCTCTTAGCTTGGTCTTTTACAGCAAATGGGAACAGTAATAGCCTGTAGACATCCTGATCTACCTCCTTATCATGTACTGTGTCAGCAAATTGTAAAAATTGTGCTAGAAACTCTGTAGGTTCTTCCTGTGGAAGATCGGTATACTGGCAACTTTGCTGCACCATGATGATGAGCTGAGGATTCAACTCAAAACTACTGACTCTGATGGAGGGTATACAGATACTACTCTCATATGAAGCAGTAGTGGGGTTAGCATGTGACCCCAAAATTCTTCTGGACTGTGCATTTCCACTTAGGTCCATGATGGAGAAAGGGAGATGACTTGGATTTATTTTATTTAGTTTATTATATATAAGAAATGATTTTCGAAATAATAAAATAAAATAAAATAAAAACCGAAATAAAAATAAATAAATAAATAAATAAAATTAAAAATTAAAAATAATGAAAATTTGAAAATATTTTATGAAGATTTTCGAAAAAGTGAGGATAGAGAAAGTGGTTAGGATATTTTCGAAAAAGATAAAATATATATATATATATTTTAAATCTTAAAAGGATAAGCTTTGAAAAATTTTGAAATTGAAATCTGAATTTAAAAAAAAAAATTCGAAAAAGTAGCTTAAAAATAGTTAGAAAAGATAAATTTTTTTGAATTTTAAATTTTATGATGAAAGAAAAAAACACACAAAAGATACAAGACTTAAAATTTTTAGATGTAATGCTCCTTGTTTTTGAAAATTTTGGAGGGAAAACACCAAGGAACACCAAACTTAAAATTTTAAGATCAAAACACAAAGAAGACTCAAGAACAATTTGAAGATTCACAAGAACAACAAGAACAAAAGAAAGAACACCAAACTTAAAATTTTTAGAAAACTTCAATAAAATTTTCGAAAATTATAAAAAGATTAACAATAAAACACCAAACTTAAAGTTTGACACAAGATTCAATCAAAGAAAAATTATTTTTGAAAAAGATTTTAAAAAGAAGATACCCAATTACCAAGAACATAGACCAACGCTCTAGCCAATTGGGCAGTAAAGGTAACACTTGTTTTGAAGAGGTATTTTCACTAACGAAAAAAATAAATTCCTTTTTGAAGACTAATGCTTTGGAAAAGCACAAGAAAAACAAGAAAATACACAGAACAAGAAAAACTAAAAATCAAACAGGAAAAATAAACAAGAACAACTTAAAGATCAAAGAACACAAATTCGAAAATTTAAAAGAAAAATATAAAATATGAAATTGACACCAAACTTAGAACAAGACACTAAACTCACGAAAAAAATTAAAAATTGATAAAGAAAAATAATATTTTTGAAAAATTTTTGAAAAGGAAATAAAGGACTCAGAATTTAATGACTCTATAGCAACAAAAAAAAATTATTCCTAATCTAAGCAACAAAATAAACATTTAGTTGTTCAAACTCGAACAATCCCCAGCAACGACGCCAAAAACTTGGTGCACGAAATTGCAATCACACTTTTGCAATCCGCACAACTAACCAGCAAGTGCACTAGGTCGTCCAAGTAATACCTTACGTGAGTAAGAGTCGATCCCACAGAGATTGTTGGCTTGAAGCAAGCTATGGTTATTTTATTATTCTTAGTCAGGAGATCAATTATGATTATCAGTTTGAATTACTAAAAATTGAAAAGCGTGAAATAATTACTTGTTGTGCAATAACGGAGAATATGTTGGAGTTTTGGAGATGCTTTGTCTTCTGAATTCCTCTAACATAATATTCCTCTCATGCAAAAGTGCAAAGTTCCTTCCATGGCAAGCTCTCTGTTGGGTGTCATCGTTGTCAATGGCTACTTCCCATCCTCTCAGTGAAAATGGTCCAAATGCTCTGTCACAGCACGACTAATCAACTGTTGGTTCTCGATCATGTCAGAATAGAATCCATTGATTCTTTTGCGTTTGTCATCACGCCCAACACTCACGAGTTTGAAGCTCGTCACAGTCATCAAATCCCAGAATCCTACTCAGAATACCACAGACAAGGTTTAGACTTTCCGGATTCTCATGAATGTCGCCATCAATTCTAGCTTATACCACGTAGATTCTGATTAAGGAATCTAAGAGATACTCATTCAATCTGATGTAGAACGGAGGTGGTTGTTATACACACGTTCATGGATTGAGGAAGGTGATGAGTTTCATGGATCACCACCTTCTCCATAGTGAAGCGCGAATGAACATCTTAGATAGGAACACGCATGTTTGAATGGAGAAACAGAAATAATTGCATTAATTCATCGAGACGCTGCAGAGCTCCTCACCCCTAACAATGGAGTTTAGAGACTCATGCCATCAAAGAGTATAAAGTTCTGATCTAAAAATGTCATGAGATACAAAATAAGTCTCTAAAAGTTGTTTAAATACTAAACTAGTAACCTAGGTTTACATAAAATGAGTAAATTAAGATAATTGGTGCAGAAATCCACTTCTGGGGCCCACTTGGTATGTGATGGGGCTGAGACTTAAGCTTTTCACGTGCTTGGGCTGTTTCTGGAGTTGAACGCCAAGTTGTAACCTGT
Organism: Arachis duranensis; assembly: GCF_000817695.3. Taxonomy (NCBI): domain Eukaryota; kingdom Viridiplantae; phylum Streptophyta; class Magnoliopsida; order Fabales; family Fabaceae; genus Arachis; species Arachis duranensis. Next base: position 22,992,028 of record NC_029775.3, read on the forward strand.
TTCTGGCGTTGAACTCCAACTTGTAACCTGTTTCTGGCGCTGAACGCCAGACTGCAACATGGAACTGGCGTTGAACGCCAGTTTACATCGTCTATCTTCGTGAAAAGTATGGACTATTATATATTGCTGGAAAGCCTTGGATGTCTACATTCCAGGACAATTGAGATCGCGCCAATTAGACTCTTGTAGCTCCAAAAAATTCATTCCGAGTACAGGGAGGTCAGAATCCAACAGCATCAGCAGTCCTTTTTCAGCCTAAATCAGATTTTTGCTCAGCTCCCTCAATTTCAGCCAGAAAATACCTGAAATTATAGAAAAACACACAAACTCATAGTAAAGTCCAGAAATATGAATTTTTCCTAAAAACTAATAAAATTATACTAAAAACTAACTAAAACATACTAAAATATACATGAAATTACCCCCAAAAAGCGTATAAAATATCTGCTCATCATGTATCTCTTGGGTTCCTGGTTCACGAATTTGAGTACCTCTCCTGACAACAGGGTGTTCGAATTTCCTGTATCTAGAGTCTTCGTGGTATAAGCTAGGATTATTGGCGGCCATTCTTGAGATTTGGAAAGTCTAAACCTTTTCTGTGGTATTCCGAGTAGGATCTGGGAAGGGATGACTGTGACGAGCTTCAAACTCGCGAGTGTTGGGCGTAGTGACAGACACAAAAGGATCACTGGATTCTATTCCAACATGATCGAGAACCAACAGATGATTAGTCGTGCGGTGACAGCGCACATGGACCATTTTCACTAAGAGGATGGGAAGTAGCCATTGACAACGTTGACACCCTACATACAGCTTGCCATGGAAGGAGCCTTGCGTGCGTGAAGAAGAAGATAGTAGGAAAGCAGAGATTCAGATGACAGAGCATCTCCAAAACTCCAACCTATTCTCCATTATTGAACCACAAGTACCTTCTATTTCATGTTCTTCTATTATATTGCAAACAAAAACCCTTTTCATTATTAATCTCCTGAATAAGAGTTACAAGGTAACCATAGCTTGCTTCAAGCTGAGAATCTCCGTGGGATCAACCCTTACTCACGTAAGGTATTACTTGGACGACCCAGTGCACTTGCTGGTTAGTTGTGCGGAATTGCAAGTGTGATTGCAATTTCTTGCACCAAGTTTTTGGCGCCATTGCCGGGGATTGTTCGAGTTTGAACAACTGACGGTTCATCTTGTTGCTTAGATTAGGAAAATTTGGTCTTTTGGGTCAGAGTCTTTTATTTTCTTTTCAAATTTTTTTCAAAAAAAATTTATTATTTTTCTTTTAGATTTTTCTGTTTAAGTCTAGTTGCATGTTTTAAGTTTGGTGTTTTCTTGTTATTTTTTATTTAATTTCCAAAAATTTATTTTTGGTTTTGCAAAAAAATTTAAGTTTGGTGTTCTCTTTATGTTTTTGAATCCTTTGAGTCTTTGAATTTTTGTTCTTTGTGTTCTTGTGAATCTTCAAAGTGTTCTTGAGTCATTCTTGTGTTTTAATCTTAAAATTTTTAAGTTTGGTGTTCCTTTGTGTTTTTTCTCCAAATTTTCAAAAATTTTGCATTAAATTAGTCATCAATTTTAAAAATCAAATCTTTTTAAATTGTTCTTCAATCATATCTTTTCAAAACCTTTTCTTTCTAAAAATCATATCTTTTTCAAAACTTACTAACCATTTTTTCTCTCTCCTCACCTTTTCGAAAATCCTCACCTCTTTTTTAATTATTTTATTTTATTTTATTTTATTTTTAATTTCAGATTTCAAAATATATATATATATAATAAATAAAATAAATCCACATCATCTCCCTTTCTCCATCATGGAACTAAGTAGAAATGAACAGTCCAGAAGGACTCTGGGGTCATATGCTAACCCCGCTACTGCTTCATATGGAAGTAGTATCTGTATACCCTCCATCGGAGTCAGTAATTTTGAGTTAAATCCTCAGCTCATTATCATGGCGTAGCAAAATTGCCAGTATTCCGGTCTTCCACAAGAAGAACCTACTGAGTTTCTGGCACAGTTCTTACAAATTGCTGACACAGTACATGATAAGGAAGTAGACCAGGATGTTTACAGATTATTGCTATTTCCATTTGCTGTAAAACACCAAGCTAAGAGGTGGTTAAATAACCAACCTAAGACCAGCATAAGGACATGGAAACAGCTGTCAGAAAAATTATTGAATCAATATTTCCCTCCCAAGAGGATGACACAGCTAAGGCTGGACATCCAAGGCTTTAAGCAAGAGGATAATGAATCCCTTTACAATGCCTCGGAGAGGTACAGAGAGATGATGAGGAAATACCCCTCTGAAATGTTTTCAGAATGGGTGCAGTTAGACATCTTCTACTACGGGCTTACAGAAAAAGCTCAGATATCTCTAGACCACTCAGCTGGTGGATTTATACACATGAGAAAGATGATTGAAGAGGATCAAGAGCTTATAGATATTGTTGCTAGAAATCAGCATCTGTACTTGAGCAGTGAGTCCTCCATGAAGAGAGAGGCTAAAGCAGTGTCTACTGACCTTAGTCCTCCAGAAAAAGTTGCTGAACTCAACCAGCAATTACTCACTCTGACAAAATAGTTAGCAGAATTTAAAAAAATGTTACAAGATACTCAGGATGCTAATAAGAATATGGAAGCATAACTTGACCAGACAAGACAATAGTTATCTAAACAAATAACAGAAGAATGTCAAGTTGTTCAATCAAGGAGTGGAAAAACATTAAATACATCAACTCAAAGCAGCAGAAAGCCAAGGAAAGAACAGTTGACAGAGGACGAATAGTATTCTACCCAAAATTCCTCTAAGGACAGTAAGAGCCCAGAGAGGAAGGATTCTGGCATTCAAACACCAGAAAAGGGTGACAAACTGGCGTTGAACGCCAGTGGATGCCCAGTTCTGGCATTCAAACACCAGAAAAGGGTGAAAATTTGGCGTCAAACGCCAATTCCATGTTCAATTCTGGCGTTCAAATGCCAGAACAGGGTAGGAATCTGGCGTTATACGCCAATCCAGCACCCAATCCTGGCGTTCAAACGCCAGTAAGGGATCAGACACCTACAGGTGCTGATAATAACTCCCTCAAGAATGCATCTCAGCCTGCTTCTGTAGGAAATAAACATGCAGCAACCAAGGTTGAAGAGTATAAAGCCAAAATATCTTATCCTCAGAAACTCCACCAAGCGGAACAGGATAAGTAATTTGCCCGCTTTGCAAACTATCTCAGGACTCTTGAAATAAAGATTCCGTTTGTAGAAGCACTGGAGCAAATACCTTCCTATGCTAAGTTCATGAAAGAGATCATAAGCCATAAGAAGGATTGGAGAGAAACTGAAAAAGTTTTTCTTACTGAAGAATGCAGCGCAGTCATTCTAAAGAGCTTACCAGAAAAGCTTAAGGACCCCGGAAGCATTATGATACCATGCACATCAGAGGGAATTTGTACCAAGACAGCTCTATGTGATCTTGGGGCAAGTATCAACCTAATCCCTGCATCCACTATCAGAAAGCTTGGTTTGACAGAAGAGATCAAACCAACCCGGATCTGTCTTCAACTTGCTGATGGCTCCATTAAATACCCATCAGGCATAATTGAAGACATGATTGTCAAGGTTGGGCCATTTGCCTTTCCCACTGACTTTGTAGTGTTGGAAATAGAGGAGCACAAGAGTTCAACTCTCATTCTAGGAAGACCTTTCCTAGCAACTAACTGAACTCTCATTGATGTTTAAAAAGGGGAAGTGACCTGAGAGTCAATGAGGATGAGTTTAAGTTGAATGCTGTCAAAGCTATGTAGCATCCAGACACACCAAAAGACTGCATGAAAGTTGATCTTATTGACTCTCTGGTAAAAAAAGTCAATATGATTGAAAATCTCGAATCAGAGCTAGAGGATATATTTAAAGATGTCCAGCCTGATCTGGAGGAGCCAGAGGAATTAGAAGAACCTCTAAAAACTCCTCAATTAGAGGAAAAGCCCTCCAAACCAGAGCTCAAACCACTGCCACCATCCCTGAAATATGCATTTCTGGGAGAAGACAACATTTTTCCTGTGATCATAAGCTCTACCTTAAAGCCACAGGAAGAGGAAGCATTGATTCAAGTGCTAAGGACACACAAGACAGCTCTTGGGTGGTCCATAAGTGATCTTAAGGGTATTAGTCCAGCCAGATGCATGCACAAGATTCTCTTGGAGGATAATACTAAGCCAGTGGTTCAACCACAAAGGCGGCTGAATCCAGCCATGAAGGAAGTGGTGCAGAAAGAGGTCACTAAATTACTAGAGGCTGGGATTATTTATCCAATTTTTGATAGCCCCTGGGTGAGCCCTGTCCAAGTCATCCCCAAGAAGGGAGTCATGATAGTAGTTCATAATGAGAAAAATGAACTGGTTCCCACAAGAACAGTTACAGGGTGGCGCATGTGTATTGACTACAGAAGACTCAATACAACCACCAGAAATGATCATTTTCCTTTACCATTCATAGACCAGATGCTAGAAAGACTAGCAGGTCATGATTATTACTACTTTTTGGATGGCTATTCAGGCTACAACCAAATTGCAGTAGATCCCCAGGATCAAGAGAAAATAGCATTCACATGTCCATCTGGAGTATTTGCCTACAGAAGGATGCCATTTGGGCTGTGTAATGCACCTGCAACCTTTCAGAGATGCATGCTCTCTATTTTCTTTAATATGGTGGAAAAATTTTTGGAAGTCTTCATGGATGACTTCTCAGTATATGGAGACTCATTCAGCTCCTGTCTTGATCACCTGACACTTGTTCTAAAAAGGTGCCAAGAGACTAACCTGGTTTTAAACTGGGAAAAATGTCACTTTATGGTGACTGAAGGGATCCTCCTTGGGCACAAGATTTCGAACAGAGAAATAGAGGTGGATCAAGCTAAGGTAGAGGTAATTGAAAAATTACCACCACCTGCCAATGTTAAGGCAATCAGAAGCTTTCTGGGGCATGCAGGATTCTAAAAGAGGTTTATAAAGGATTTTTCAAAAATCGCAAAACCTCTAAGTAATCTGCTAGCTGCTGACACGCCATTTATATTTGACACAAAGTGTCTGCAGGTGTTCGAGACCCTGAAAGCTAAGCTAGTTACATCACCGGTCATTTCTACACCAAACTAGACATTACCATTCGAACTGATGTGTGATGCCAGTGACCATGCCATTGGTGCAGTATTGGGACAGAGGCATGACAAACTTCTGCATGTCATCTACTATGCCAGCTATGTTCTAAATGATGCACAGAAGAATTACACAACCACAGAAAAGGAATTGCTTGCAGTGGTTTATGCTATTGACAAGTTTAGATCCTATTTAGTAGGATCAAAGGTGATTGTGTACACTGACCATGCTGCTCTTAAATATCTACTTACAAAGCAGGATTCAAAACCCAAGCTCATAAGGTGGGTATTCCTTTTGCAAGATTTTGATATAGAAATAAGAGACATAAAAGGGATAGAAAATCAAGTAGCAGATCACCTATCCTGGAATGAACCAGTAGAAGGGGCGTCCCTCCCCATTACTGAGATCTCTGAAACCTTCCCTGATGAGCAACTCTGCCATTCAGGAAGTACCATGGTTTGCAGACATTGCAAACTATAAGGCTGCAAGGTTCATACCCAAGGAGTACAGTAGGCAACAAACAAAAAAACTAATTTCTGATGCAAAGTACTACTTGTGGGATGAACCATATCTCTTTAAGAGATGCGCAGACGGAATAATCCGTAGATGTGTGCCTAGAGAAGAAGCACAGAGGATCCTCTGGCATTGCCATGGATCACAGAATGGACGACATTTTAGAAGTGAGCGATCAGCCACAAAAGTCTTCCAATGCGGCTTCTACTAGCCTACTCTCTATAAAAACTCCCGAGAGTTTGTACGGAACTGTGACAGTTGCCAGAGAGCTGGTAATCTGCCTCATGGTTATGCCATGCCTCAGCAAGGGATCTTAGAGATTGAATTGTTTGATGTATGGGGTATTGACTTCATTGGACCGTTCCCACCTTCATACTCAAACACTTATATTCTGGTGGCAGTGGACTATTGGTGGACGAAATTGTGATCATCAACAATGGCTCCAAAGACTTGGTGCTCTCAAACATGAATCACACTTTGTCACAACTCTACACAACTAACCAGCAAGTGTACTGGGTCGTCCAAGTAATACCTTACGTGAGTAAGGGTCGATCCCACAGAGATTGTTGGTATGAAGCAAGCTATGGTCATCTTGTAAATCTCAGTCAGGCGGATTCAAATTGATAGTGGTTTTCGAAAAATAAAAAGAGATACTTAATTAAATAATAAAGGATAGAAATACTTATGTAAATTCATTAGTGAAAATTTCAGATAAGTGTCTGGAGATGCTTGTCCCTGTTGGATCTTTGCTTTCCTACTGCCTTCCTTCAATCTTTGTCACTCCTTTCTATGGCAAGCAGTATGTAGGGCATCACCGTTGTCAATGGCTACATCCCATCCTCTCAGTGAAAATGGTCCAAATACTCTGTCACAGCACGGCTAATCATCTGTCGGTTCTCGATCATGTTGGAATAGAATCCCTTGATCCTTTTGCGTTTGTCACTAACGCCCAACAATCGCGAGTTTGAAGCTCGTCAAAGTCATTCAATCCCGGAATCCTACTCAGAATACCACAGACAAGGTTAGACTTTCCGGATTCCCATGAATGCCGCCATCAATTCTAGCTTATACCACGAAGATTCTGATTAAGGAATCCAAGAGATATGCGCCTGGTCTAAGGTAGAACGGAAGTAGTTGTCAGTCACACGTTCATAGGTGAGAAGGATGATGAGTGTCACGGATCATCACATTCATCAAGTTGAAGAGCAATGAATATCTTAGAACAAGAATAAGTCGAATTGAATAAAAAATAGAAGTACTTGCATTAAAACTCGAGGTAATAAGTCGAATTTATTTTATTATTCTTAGTCAGGATATTAATTAAAATTATCAGTTGGAATTATTAAAAAAAATAAAAGAGTGTGAAATAGTTACCTGTTGTGCAGTAATGGAGAATATATTGGAGTTTTGGAGATGCTTTGTCTTGATTTATTCCTGTAATGTAATATTCCATCCATGGAAAAGTGCAAGTTCCCTCCATGACAAGCTGTATGTAGGGTGTCACCGTTGTCAATGGCTACTTCCCATCCTCTCAGTGAAAACGTTCCTATGCTCTGTCACAGCACGGCTAATCATCTGTCGGTCCTCAATCAGGTCAGAATAGAATCCAATGATTCTTTTGCGTCTGTCACTAACGCCCAGCCTTCAGGAGTTTGAAGCTCGTCACAGTCATTCAATCCCGGAATCCTACTCGGAATACCACGGACAAGGTTTAGACTTTCCGGATTCTCATGAATGCCGCCATCAATCTAGCTTATACCACGAAGATTCTGATTAAAGAATCTAAGAGAAGCTCATTCAATCTGATGTAGAACGGAGGTGGTTGTCAGGCACACGTTCATGGATTGAGGAAGGTGATGAGTGTCTACAATGGAGTTTAGAGACTCATGCCGTCAAAAAGTATATAATTCAGATCTGAAAAATGTCATGAGGTACAAGATAAGTCTCTAAAAGTTGTTTAAATAGTAAACTAGTAACCTAGGTTTATAGAATATGAGTAAACTAAGATAATTGGTGCAGAAATCCACTTTTGGGGCCCACTTGGTGTGTGTTGGGGCTGAGACTGAAGCTATCTACGAGCTGAGGCTTTTCTTGGAGTTGAACTCCAAGTTATAACGTGTTTTGGGCGTTCAACTCCGGATCATGACGTGTTTCTGGCGTTTAACTCCAGACAGCAGCATGTACTTGGCGTTCAACGCCAGGTTACGTCGTCTATCTTCACGTAAAGTATGGACTATTATATATTGATGGAAAGTCTTGGATGTCTACTTTCCAACGCCATTGAGAGCGCGCCAATTGGACTTCTGTAGCTCCAGAAAATCCATTGCGAGTGCAGGGAGGTCAGGATCCAACAGCATCAGCAGTCCTTTTTCAGCCTAACTCAGATTTTTGCTCAACTCCCTTAATTTCAGCCAGAAAATACCTGAAATCACAGAAAAACACACTAATTAAAACATACTAAAATCTACATGAAATTACCCCCAAAAAAGCGTATAAAATATCCGCTCATCACAACACCAAACTTAAACTGTTGCTTGTCCTCGAGCAACTAGATGAATAAAAGAGGATAAAAAGAAATCAAGAAGCAATAATATCTCAGAGTTTTAAGTGAAGCTCAGATTCTAATTAGATGAGCGGGGCTAGTAGCTTTTTGTTTCTGAACAGTTTTGGCATCTCCCTTTATCCTTTGAAATTCAGAATGATTGGCATCCATAGGAACTCAGAATTTAGATAGTATTATTGATTCTCCTGGTGTAGTATGTTGATTCTTGAACACAGTTACTTTATGAGTCTTGGCCGTGGCCCTAAGCACTTTGTTTTCCAGTATTACCACCGGATACATAAATGCCACAGACACATGACTGGGTGAACCTTTTCAGATTGTGACTCAGCTTTGCTAAAGTCCCCAGTTAGAGGTGTCCAGAGCTCTTAAGCGCACTCTTTTTGCTTTGGATCACGACTTTAACCACTCAGTCTCAAGCTTTTCACTTGGACCTACATGCCACAAGCACATGGTTAGGGACAGCTTGATTTAGCCGCTTAGGCCTGGAATTACTTCCTTGGGTCCTCCTATCCACTGATGCTCAAAGCCTTGGATCCTTTTCACTCTTGCCTTTTGGTTTTAAGGGCTATTGGCTTTTTCTTTTTCTTGATCCAATGATTTCTTGTAAAAGTTTTTTTTTTCACTGCTTTTTCTTGCTTCAAGAATCAAATTCATGATTTTTCAGATCATCAATAACATTTCTCTTTTTCATCATTCTTTCAAGAGCCAACAATTTTAACATTCATGAACAACAAGATCAAAAATATGCACTGTTCAAGCATTCATTCAGAAGACAAAAAGTATTGCCACCACATATAAATAATTAGAATTTTTCTTATTAAGAACTCGAAAAAATTATTGCCTCTTTATTCTAAAATTCTACTATTTTATTCATGTTTGATGATGATGAGAAAAATAAATTATAACTTAATTGAAAATAAAATCAAAATAGATATGCTAATTACTACTACTCCTATATAACTTCTAAGGTAAAATCCTATAATAATACTATCACAGAGTTAAAGCTAGAAATTAGAACTTAACAACCTGTATTTTGGGAAGTGGATGTTCTTCTAGTCTGTGGGGTGCTTGGTCCTTCAAGGAATAGCTTCTGACGCTTTAGTTCCTTCAATTCACATCCTTGCTCTTCCTGTTCCCTTAGGTGCCATGATCTTGATGAGTTTTAGCTCAGTGATCATGGCAAATCACACCAAACTTAGAGGTTTGCTTGTCCTCAAGCAGAAGAAAGGAAAGGAGAGGAATAGAGGGAGAGGCAATTTCGAAATCCAAAAGATGTGATGAGATGAAAAAGATTCGAAAAAGATTTGGATTAGAAAAAGATGTGTGTTTATGAATTAAGATACATTTGATATTTTTGAAAAAAGGATTTTAGAAATTAGGGTTTTTAGAAATTAGGATTAAAATTTTTGGAATTGAAGGATGATATTTTGAAACATGTTTATGCAAGAAATCATGAATTGAAACATAAAAATTAGAAAATTTGTGAAGAAAAACGAATTTTACCTCCTCCCCACCATCCTGGCGTTATACGCCCAACTGCTGCATGTTTTGGGCGTTTAACGCCCAATTGTTGCTTCTCCTGGGCGTTCAACGCCCAGCTGTTGCTTCTTTCTGGCGTTAAACACCCAGAAGGTGATTCTTTCTGGCGTTCAACGCCCAGAAGATGCTCCTTTCTGGCGTTTAACGCCTAGATGGCTACCCTTACTGGCGTTGAACGCCAAGTGGGTGCTTCTTTTGGGCGTTCAACGCCCAAAACGTTTCTTACTGGCTTTTTCACGCCAGTGAGCTTCCAAATTTCCCTGTAACTCTGTGAATTCAATCAATTGCTATTTTACCTTTGAAGATACTTTGACATATACCTGTAAAAATCAATTGATTAGAAGAAACAAATAAAATTAAATTTTGTGAACGGCTGGGTTGCCTCCCAGCAAGCGCTTCTTTAATGTCATTAGCTGGACTATTACTGAGCTTTTAATCAAGTTTCAGTTTTGAGCTTTCTTGCTCAAAATTGCTTTCAAGATAATGTTTAATTCTCTGTCCATTAACAATGAACTTTTTGTTAGAGTCGTTATCCTGAAGCTCTACGTATCCATATGGTGATACACTTGTAATCACATATGGACCTCTCCACCAGGACTTTAATTTCCCGGGGAATAATTTGAGCCTAGAATTGAATAGTAGAACTTTCTGCCCCGGCTCAAAGACTCTGGATGACAATTTCTTATCATGCCATTTTTTTGTTTCTCTTTGTAAATTTTTGCATTTTCGAAAGCATTGAGTCTAAATTCCTCTAGCTCATTTAACTGGAGCAAGCATTTTTCTCCATCTAACTTGGCATCAAGGTTCAGGAATCTGGTTGCCCAGTAGGCCTTATGCTCCAGTTCCACTGGCAAGTGACATGCCTTTCCATACACAAGCTGGTATGGAGAGGTCCCTATAGGGGTCTTGAATGCTGTTCTATATGCCCACAGAGCATCATCCAAGCTTCTTGCCCAATCCCATCTACGGTTAATTACAGTCCGTTCCAGGATTCTTTTAAGTTCTCTGTTTGAGACTTCAGCTTGCCCATTAGTCTGTGGGTGATATGGAGTAGCTACCCTATGGCTAACTCCATAATGAACCAAAGCAGAGTAAAGCTGTTTATTGCAGAAATGAGTGCCCCCATCACTGATTAATACTCTAGGGGTACCAAATCTGCTGAAGATGTGTTTCTGGAAGAATTTTAACACTGTTTTAGTGTCATTAGTGGGTGTTGCAGTAGCCTCTACCCATTTGGATACATAATCCACCGCCACCAGGATGTAAGTGTTTGAGTATGATGGTGGGAAAGGTCCCATGAAGTCAATGCCCCATA
>NC_029775.3:23003250-23003545 GCF_000817695.3 Arachis duranensis
CAATTTCTTTGTTTGCTGCCTATTGTACTCTTTGGGTATGAATCTCACTGCCTTGTAGTTTGCAATATCTGCAAACCATGGCACTTCCTGGATGGCAAAGAGTTGCTCATCCGGAAAGGTTTCAGAGATCTCAGTGAGAGGGAGGGACGCCCATTCTACTGGTTCTATTCGGGACAGGTGATCTGCTACTTGGTTTTTTGTCCCTTTTCTGTCTCTTATTTCTATATCAAACTCTTGCAGAAGCAGCACCCACCTTATGAGCCTGGGTTTTGAATCCTGCTTTGTGAGTAAGTAT
>NC_029775.3:23003884-23004458 GCF_000817695.3 Arachis duranensis
TTCAAATGGTAATGTCCAGTTTGGTGCAGAGATTATTGGTGCAGTGACCAATTTAGCTTTCAGAGTCTTAAATGCCTGCAGACACTTTTTATCAAAGATAAATGGCATGTCAGCAGCTAGCAGGTTGCTCAGAGGTTTGGCGATTTTTGAAAAATCCTTTATAAACCTCCTATAGAATCCTGCATGCCCCAGAAAGCTTCTGATTGCCTTAACATTGGCAGGTGGTGGTAATTTTTTAATTACCTCTACCTTAGCTTGATCTACCTCTATTCCCTTGTTTGAGATTTTGTGCCCAAGGACAATTCCTTCAGTCACCATAAAGTGACACTTCTCCCAGTTTAAAACAAGGTTAGTCTCTTGGCATCTTTTTAGAACAAGTGCTAGATGGTTAAGGCAGGAGCTGAATGAGTCTCAAAATACTGAAAAGTCATCCATGAAGACTTCCAGAAAATTTTCCACCATATCAGAGAAAATTGAGAGCATGCACCTCTGAAAAAGGTTGCAGGTGCATTGCACAGGCCAAATGGCATCCTTCTGTATGCAAATACTCCAGATGGGCATGTGAATGCCGTTT
>NC_029775.3:23005156-23006458 GCF_000817695.3 Arachis duranensis
ACCTTGACAATCATGTCTTCAATCACTCCTGATGGGTGTTTAATTGAGCCATCAGCAAGTTGAAGGCATATCCTGGTTGGTTTGATTTCTTCAGTTAAACCAAGCTTTCTGATAGTAGATGCAGGTATTAGGTTGATACTTGCCCCAAGGTCACATAGAGCTTGCTTGGTGCAAGTACCCTCTAATGTGCATGGTATCATAAAGCTCCTGGGATCTTTAAGCTTCTCAGGTAAGCTTTTCAGAATGACTGCACTGCATTCTTTAATGAGGTAAACTTTTTCAATCTCCCTCCAATCCTTCTTATGACTTAAGATCTCTTTCATGAACTTAGCATAAGAGGGTATTTGCTCAAGTGCTTCTGCAAACGGAATCTTTATTTCAAGAGTCCTGAGATAGTCTGCAAAGCGGGCAAATTGCTTATCATGTTCCGCTTGGTGGAGTTTTTGAGGATAAGGCATTTTGGCTTTGTATTCCTCAACCTTAGTTGCTGCAGGTTTATTACCTGTAGAAGTGGGTTGGGAAGCCTTTTTAGAAGGGTTATTATCAGCACTTGTATGTGACTGATCTCCCACTGGTGTTTGAATGCCAGGGGTGGAAGCTGGAGTGGCGTTAGACGCCAACTCCTTATCTGTTACTGGCGTCTGAACGCCAGAACTGAGCATGGTCTGGGCGTTCAGCGCCAGCTTTATCCTTCTCTGGGCTCTGACTGTCCTCAGAGGGATTTTGAGTAATCAATTGTTCATTCCTTGGTTTCCTGCTGTTTTGAAGTGAGGTATTTAATATTTTCCCACTTCTTAATTGAACTGCTTGGCATTCTTCTGCTATTTGTTTTGACAGTTGCTTTTCTGTCTGCTTTAATTGCACTTCCATATTCCTGTTATCCATTCTTGTTTCCTGTAGTATTTCCTTGAATTCGGCTAGCTGCTGGGTTAGAAAGTCTAATTGCTGATTGAATTCATTAGCTTGATCCACAGGACTGAGTTCAGCAATTACTGTTTTAGCTTCTTCTTTCATGGAAGATTCACTGCATAGGTACAGATGCTGATTTCTGGCAACTGTATCAATAAGCTCTTGAGCTTCTTCAATTGTTTTTCTCATATGTATAGATCCACCAGCTGAGTGGTCTAGAGAAATCTGAGCTTTTTCTGTAAGCCCATAGTAGAAGATGTCCAATTGCACCCACTCTGAAAACATTTCAGAGGGGCATTTTCTTAGCATCTCTCTGTATCTCTCCCATGCATCATAAAGGGACTCATTATCTCCTTGTTTGAAGCCTTGGATGCTTAGCCTTAGCTGTGTCAT
>NC_029775.3:23006713-23006968 GCF_000817695.3 Arachis duranensis
TTTTTTTTTTTGAATTTTGAATTTTATGATGAAAGAGAAAAACACACAAAAGACACAAGACTTAAAATTTTTAGATCTAATGCTCCTTATTTTCGAAAATTTTGGAGGGAAAACACCAAGGAACACCAAACTTAAAAATTTTAAGATCAAAACACAAGAAAGACTCAAGAACACCTTGAAGATCAATGAAGAACAAAGAACACAAGTTCGAAAATTTAAAGAAAAATATAAAATATGCAATTAACACCAAACTTA
>NC_029775.3:23007155-23008645 GCF_000817695.3 Arachis duranensis
AAAATAAACCTTTAGTTGTTCAAACTCGAACAATCCCCGGCAACGGCACCAAAAACTTGATGCACGAATTTGTGTCTGCCAATATTAATGGACTATTTAACACAGCTTCGTACCACAAACAGCAAGTGCACTGGGTCGTCCAAGTAATACCTTATGTGAGTAAGGGTCGGTCCCACGGAGATTATTGGTTTGAAGCAAGCTATGTTTATTTTATTATTCTTAGTCAGGATATTAATTAAAATTATCAGTTGGAATTATTAGAAAAAAATAAAAGAGTGTGAAATAGTTACTTGTTGTGCAGTAATGGAGAATATGTTGGAGTTTTGGAGATGCTTTGTCTTGATTTATTCCTGTAATGTAATATTCCATCCATGGAAAAGTGCGAGTTCCCTCCATGGCAAGCTGTATGTAGGGTGTCACCGTTGTCAATGGCTACTTCCCATCCTCTCAGTGAAAACGTTCCTATGCTCTGTCACAGCACGGCTAATCATCTGTCGGTCCTCAATCAGGTCGGAATAGAGTCCAATGATTCTTTTGCGTCTGTCACTAACGCCCAGCCTTCAGGAGTTTGAAGCTCGTCACAGTCATTCAATCCCAGAATCCTACTCGGAATACCACGGACAAGGTTTAGACTTTCCAGATTCTTATGAATGCCGCCATCAATCTAGCTTATACCACGAAGATTCTGATTAAAGAATCTAAGAGAAGCTCATTCAATCTGATGTAGAACGGAGGTGGTTGTCAGGCACACGTTCATGGATTGAGGAAGGTGATGAGTGTCACGGATCATCACCTTCTTCATAATTAAGCGCGAATGAACATCTTAGATAGGAACACACACGTTTGAATGGAGAAATAGAAACAATTGCATTAATTCATCGAGATGCTGCAGAGCTCCTCACCCCCAACAATGGAGTTTAGAGACTCATGCCGTCAAAAAGTATATAATTCAGATTTGAAAAATGTCATGAGGTACAAGATAAGTCTCTAAAAGTTGTTTAAATAGTGAACTAGTAACCTAGGTTTATAGAATATGAGTAAACTAAGATAATTGGTGCAGAAATCCACTTCTGGGGTCCACTTGGTGTGTGCTGGGGCTGAGACTGAAGCTATCCACAAGCTGAGGCTTTTCTTGGAGTTGAACTCCAAGTTATAACGTGTTTTGGGCGTTCAACTCCGGATCATGACGTGTTTTTGGCGTTTAACTCCAGACAGCGGCATATACTTGGCGTTCAACGCCAAGTTACGTCATCAATCTTCACGAAAAGTATGGACTATATTATATTGCTGGAAAGCCCTAGATGTCTACTTTCCAACGCCGTTGAGAGCGTGCCAATTGGACTTCTGTAGCTCCAGAAAATCCATTGCGAGTGCAGGGAGGTCAGGATCCAACAGCATCAGCAGTCCTTTTTCAGCCTAACTCAGATTTTTGCTCAACTCCCTCAATTTCAGTCAGAAAAATACCTGAAATCACAGAAAAACACACAAAC
>NC_029775.3:23008697-23011523 GCF_000817695.3 Arachis duranensis
CTAAACTAGCTACTAGGGTTTACAGAAGTAAGTAATTGATGCATAAATCCACTTCCGGGGCCCACTTGGTGTGTGTTTGGGCTGAGCTTGATCTTTACACGAGCTGAGGCTTATCTTGGAGTTGAACGGCCAAGTTGTAACGTGTTTTGGGCATTCAACTCTGGTTCGTGACGTGTTTCTGGCGTTTGACTCCAGAATGCAGCATGGACTTGGCATTGAGCGTCAGTTTACGTCATCTAATTACGAATAAAGTATGGACTATTATATATTGCTGGAAAGCTCTGGACGTCTACTTTCCAACGCCGTTAAGAACGCGCCATTTGGAGTTCTGTAGCTCCAGAAAATCCATTTCAAGTGCAGGGAGGTCAGATTCCAACAGCATTAGCAGTCCTTTGTCAGTCTCCTATCAGAGCTTTGCTCAGGTCTCTCAATTTCAGCCAGAAAATACCTGAAATCATAGAAAAATACACAAACTCATAGTAAAGTCCAGAAATGTGAATTTGGCATAAAAACTAATGAAAACATCCCTAAAAGTAACTAGATCATACTAAAAACTACCTAAAAACAATGCCAAAAATCGTATAAATTATCCGCTCATCACAACACCAAACTTAAATTGTTGCTTGTCCCCAAGCAACAGAAAATAAATTAGGATAAAAAGAAGACAATATACTATAAATTCCAAAATATCAATGAATATTAATTCTAATTAGATGAGCGGGACTTGTAGCTTTTTGCTTCTGAACAGTTTTGGCATCTCACTTTTTCCTTTGAAGTTTAGAATGATTGGCTTCTCTAGGAACTTAGAATTTCGGATAGTGTTATTGATTCTCCTAGTTAAGTGTGTTGATTCTTGAACACAGCTACTTTTTTGAGTCTTGGTCGTGGTCCTAAGCACTTTGTTTTCCAGTATTACCACCAGATACATAAATGCCACAGACACATGACTGGGCGAACCTTTTCAGATTGTGACTCAGCTTTGCTAGAGTCCCCAGTTAGAAGTGTCCAGAGCTTTTAAGCACACTCTTTTTGCTTTGGATCCCGACTTTAACCACTTAGTCTCAAGCTTTTCACTTGGACCTGCATGCCACAAGCACATGGTTAGGGACAGCTTGATTTAGCCACTTAAGCCTGGATTTTATTTCCTTGGGCCCTCCTATCCATTAATGCTCAAAGCCTTGGATCCTTTTTACCCTTGCCTTTTGGTTTTAAGGGCTATTGACTTTTTCTGCTTGCTTTTTCTTTTTCTTTCTATTTTTTTTTCGCCACTTTTCTTTTTATTTTCTCGCAAGCTTTTGCTTTTCACTGCTTTTTCTTGCTTCAAGAATCACTTTTCATGATTTTTCAGATTGTCAATAACATTCTCTTTGTTCATCATTCTTTCAGGAGCCAACAATTTTAACTTTCATAAATAACAAGATCAAAATTATGCACTATTCAAGCATTCATTCAGAAAACAAAAAGTATTGTCACCACATCAATATAATTAAACTAAATTCAAGGACAATTTTCGAAATTTATGTACTTCTTGTTCTTTTGAATTAAAAAAAAATTTTCATTTAAGAGAGGTGAAGGATTTATGGAATTATTCATAGCCTTAAGACATAGTTACTAAATACTAATGATCATGTAATAAAGACACAGAACATAGATAAACATGAAGCATAAAAATTGAAAAACAGAGAATTAAGAACAAAGAAGTTAAGGAATGAGTCCACCTTAGTGAGGGTGGCGCCTTTTTGAAGGACCAATGGTGCTTTTTGAGCTCCTTTATGTCTCTTCCTTGCCTCTGTTGCTTGATCCCTAGTGATTTTGGTGGTCTTATCCTTATTTGCTCCCAATACGACAGCTTCGCGTCCTCGCCGCTTCTTTCTGGCGACTAGCTTCTAAAGTGGGTGGCCTGGTAAGCAAGCTACCTTCAGCATCGGTAAAATCCCTATTTCTCTTAATGTGTAGTCAAATGCTCTTCTACTGAGTTATGGACCCTTTGAGAAGAATCTCTCCATCTCCCATGATTCAGAGGTAGAAAAAAATTTTTTTGTCTTCCCTTTTCTCTTTTTTTTCTTTTTTTTTTGAGGTTTCTTTGGCCTTAGGTGCCATCAGTGGTTATGGAAAAACAAAAAGCTATGCTTTTACCACACCAAACTTAAAATATTACTCGCCCTCGAGCAAAAGAAGAAAGAATAGAAGAAGAAGAAGATATGGAGGAGATGGAGGGATGTGAGTGTTCAGCTATATGGGTGGGATTGGGTGGGAAAGAGATTTTGAATTTTGAAGGTAGGTGGGGTGTATAGGGAAGAGTGGATGGATCTGAGTGGTAAGTGGAAAACAGAAGGGATGACTGTGAATAGAGAGGGAGAGGGTGAGGTAGGTGGGGATCCTGTGGGGTCCACAGATCCTGAGATGATCCTGTGGGGTCCACAGATCCTGAGGTGTCAAGGATTTACATCCCTGCACCAATTAGGCATGTAAAATGCCTTTCCATGCAATTCTGGTGTTTAAATGCCGAAATGATGCATGTTCTGGGTGTTCAACACCCATGTGCAGCATGTTTCTGGCGTTGAACGCCAGTTCTATGCTTGTTTCTGGCGTTCAGCGCCAGATCCATGCTCTGTTCTGGCGTTGAACGCCAGCCAGATGCTCCTTGCTGGCATTTAAACGCCAATAAGTCCTTCCTCCAGGGTGTGATTTTTCTTCTGCTATTTTTGATTCTGTTTTTAATTTTAATATTTTTTTCGTTACTCTACATGATCATGAACCTAATAAAACATAAAATAACAATAAAATAAAATAAAATTAGATAAATAAAAATTGGGTTGCCTCCCA
>NC_029775.3:23012594-23013637 GCF_000817695.3 Arachis duranensis
CGCTTCTTTAATGTCAATAGCTTGACAGTGGGCTCTCATGGAGCCTCACAGGTGATCAGGTCAATGTTGTATAGTCCCAACACCAAACTTAGAGTTTGGTTGTGGGGATTCAACACCAAACTTAGAGTTTGTTTGTGGCCTCCCAACACCAAACTTAGAGATTGATTGTGGGGGCTCTGTTTGACTCTGTACTGAGAGAAGCTCTGCATGCTTACTCTCCCTTGTTACAGAAGGATAGCCGTGTGCCTTAAACACAAGGTAGTCCCCATTCAATTGAAGGACTAATTCTCCTCTGTTAACATCTATCACAGCTTCTGCTATGGCTAGGAAAGGTCTTCGAAGGATGATGCATTCATCCTCCTCCTTCCTAGTGTCTAAGATTATAAAATCAGTAGGGATGTAAAGGCCTTCAACCTTCACTAGCACGTCCTCTACCAATCCATAAGCTTGTCTTACTGACTTGTCTGCCATTTGTAATGAGAATATGGCAAGTTGTATGGTGCGCGAAATTGTGAACAATACTTTTCACAACTCTCATAATCCCCGGTAATGAACCCCAAAAACTTGGTGCTCAATACCATGGCATAAACACAACTTCGCACAACTAACCAGCAAGTGCACTGGGTCGTCCAAGTAATAAACCTTACGCGAGTAAGGGTCGATCCCACGGAGATTGTTGGTATGAAGCAAGCTATGGTCATCTTGTAAATCTTAGTCAGGCAAACCCAAATGGATATGGTGATATACGAATAAAACATAAAGATAAGGATAGAGATACTTATGTAATTCATTGGTGGGAATTTCAGATAAGCGCATGAAGATGCTGTGTCCCTTCCGTCTCTCTACTTTCCTACTGTCTTCATCCAATCCTTCTTACTCCTTTCCATGGCAAGCTTATGCAAGGGTTTCACCGTTGTCAGTGGCTACCTCCCATCCTCTCAGTGGGAATGTTCAACGCACCCTGTCACGGCACGGCTAATCATCTGTCGGTTCTCAATCAGCTTGGAATAGAATCCATTGATTCTTTTGCGTCTGTCACTAAC
>NC_029775.3:23013673-23014441 GCF_000817695.3 Arachis duranensis
AAGAACAATAGTAATTGCATTAATACTCGAGGTACAGCAGAGCTCCACACCTTAATCTATGGTGTGTAGAAACTCCACCGTTGAAGATACATAAGAACAAGGTCTAGGCATGGCCGAATGACCAGCCTCCCAATGATCTAAGATAGCATAAGAACAAAGATAGCTACCAAAGTCTCTCAATACAATAGTAAAAGGTCCTACTTATAGAGAACTAGTAGCCTAGGGTTTACAGAGATGAGTAAATGACATAAAAATCCACTTCCGGGCCACTAAGATAGGTAGTGCAGAAATCCACTTCCAAGGCCCACTTGGTGTGTGTTTGGGCTGAGCAATGAAGCTTTCACGTGTAGAGGCTATTCCTGGCGTTTAACTCCAGTTTTTGTGCTAGTTTGGGCGTTTAACTCCAATTTTTGTGCCAGTTCCAGCGTTAAACGCTGGGAATTCTGAAGCTGATTTGCAATGCCAGTTTGGGCCATCAAATCTCGAGCAAAGTATGAACTATTATAAATTGCTGGAAAGCCCAGGATGTCTACCTTCCAATGCCGTTGAGAGCGCGCCAATTGGGCTTCTGTAGCTGCAGAAAATTCACTTCGAGTGCAGGGAGGTCAGAATCCAACAGCATCTGCAGTCCTTTTTAGTCTCTGAATCAGATTTTTGCTCAGGTCCCTCAATTTCAGCCAGAAAATACCTGAAATCACAGAAAAACACACAAACTCATAGTAAAGTCCAAAAATGTGAATTTTGCATAAAAACTAATAAAAATATAAT
>NC_029775.3:23015062-23015276 GCF_000817695.3 Arachis duranensis
AAGAGCAAACATTCATGAACCACAAATTCAAAAGGCATATGCACTGTTTAAGCATACATTCAGAAAACAAAAGTGTTGCCACCACATCAAAATAATCAAACTGTTATAAAATTCAAAATTCATGCAATTCTTCCTTTTTCAATTAAGAACAATTTTTTATTTAAGAGAGGTGATGGATTCATAGGACATTCATAACTTTAAGGCATAGACACTA
>NC_029775.3:23015376-23015690 GCF_000817695.3 Arachis duranensis
TCAAGCAAAAGAAGAAAGAAGAGAGTAGAAGAAGAAGAAATGAGGAAGAAGGGAATGGCTTTGTGTTCGGCCAAAAAGGGGGAGAAGTGGTGTTTAGGTTGTGTGAAAATGAAGGAGTGAAGAAGGGTTTATATAGGAGAGGGGGCTCATGGTTCGGTCATGTATGGGTGGGTTTGGGAGGGAAAGTGGTTTGAATTTGAAGGGTGAGGTAGGTTTTATGAAGGATGGATGAAAGTGGTGAAGAGAAAGATGGGATTGGATAGGTGAAGGGTTTTTGGGGAAGAGGTGTTGAGGTGATTGGTGAAGAAGAGAGA
>NC_029775.3:23016829-23017266 GCF_000817695.3 Arachis duranensis
TCACTGCCTCTTCCTCCTCTCCAAATTTGGCCATGTTGATGGCTTTGCACTCTCCTTTTGGATTTTCTTCTGTATTGCTTGGAAGAGTACTAGGAGGGAGTTCAGTAATTTTCTTGCTCAGCTGACCCACTTGTGCCTCCAAATTTCTAATGGAGGACCTTGTTTCAGTCATGAAACTTTGAGTGGTTTTGATTAGGTCAGAGACCATGGTTGCTAAGTCAGAGTTACTATGCTCAGAACTCTCTGTCTGTTGCTGAGAAGATGATGGAAAAGGCTTGCTATTGCTAAACCTGTTTCTTCCACCATTATTGTTGTTGAAACCTTGTTGAGGTCTCTGTTGATCCTTCCATGAGAGGTTTGGATGATTTCTCCATGAAGGATTGTAGGTGTTTCCATAGGGTTCTCCCATGTAATTCACCTCTTCCATTGAAGGGTTC
>NC_029775.3:23020294-23022447 GCF_000817695.3 Arachis duranensis
TGATTCTTTTGCGTCTGTCACTAACGCCCCACAATCGTGAGTTTGAAGCTCGTCACAGTCATTCAATCATTGAATCCTACTCAGAATACCACAGACAAGGTTAGACCTTCCGGATTCTCTTGAATGCCGCCATCAGTTCTAGCCTATACCACGAAGAGTCTGATCTCACGGAATGGCTGGCTCGGTTGTCAGGCGAGCACTCGGTTGTCAGGCGATCAACCATGCATCGTGTATCAGGAATCCAAGAGATATTCACCCAATCTAAGGTAGAACGGAGGTGGTTGTCAGTCACACGTTCATAGGTGATAATGTTGATGAGTGTCACGGATCATCACATTCATCAAGTTGAAGAACAAGTGATATCTTAGAACAAGAACAAGCGAAATTGAATAGAAGAACAATAGTAATTGCATTAATACTCGAGGTACAGCAGCGCTCCACACCTTAATCTATGGTGTGTAGAAACTCCACCGTTGAAAATACATAAGTATAAGGTCTAGGCATCGCCGAATGGCCAGCCTCCCAATGATCTAAGATAGCATAAGAACAAAGATAGCTACCAAAGTCTCTCAATACAATAGTAAAAGGTCTTACTTATAGAGAACTAGTAGCCTAGGGTTTACAGAGATGAGTAAATGACATAAAAATCCACTTCCGGGCCCACTTGGTGTGTGCTTGGGCTGAGTTCAGTCTCTGAATTAGATTTTTGCTCAGGTCCCTCAATTTCAGCCAGAAAATACCTGAAATCACAGAAAAACACACAAACTCATAGTAAAGTCCAGAAAAGTGAATTTTAACTAAAAACTAATAAAAATATACTAAAAACTAACTAAATCATACTAAAAACATACTAAAAACAATGCCAAAAAGTGTACAAATTATCCGCTCATCACTGTACCTCAATGATCTCTAGTTTCTCCATTACAGAGAGTGGCATAAGATTTATGCCTGACCCCAGGTCACACAGAGCCTTGTTAAAGGTCATAGTGCCTATGGTATAGGGTATTAAGAATTTGCCTGGATCTTGTCTCTTTTGAGGTAAAGTTTTCTGAATCCATGTATCTAGTTCACTAATGAGCAAGGGAGGTTCACCTTCCCAAGTCTCATTACCAAACAACTTGGCATTCAGCTTCATGATGGCTCCTAGATATTGAGCAACTTGCTCTCCAGTCACATCTTCGTCCTCTTCTGATGTGAGCCTCAGATTCCTTTAGGTCTTCAATAGGGAACTCCTTCTTGCTTGAGAGACATCCCATGAGGTCTTCCTCATTGGGATTCACGTCCTCCTCCTCCTCCTTGCATTCGGCCATATTGACTATCTCAATGGCCTTGCACTCTCTCTTTGGATTTTCCTCAGTATTGCTTGGGAGAGTACTAGGAGGAGTTTCAGTTACTTTCTTACTCAGCTGGCCCACTTGTGCCTCCAAATTTCTAATGGAGGATTTTGTCTCACTCATGAAACTTAAAGTGGCCTTTGACAGATCAGAGACTAAGTTTGCTAAATTAGAGGGGCTCTGCTAAAAATTCTCTGTCTATTGCTGAGAAGATGATGGAAAAGGCTTGTTATTGCTGAGCCTGTTTCTTCCACCATTATTAAAGCCTTGTTGAGGCTTTTGTTGATCCTTCCATGAGAAATTTGGATGATTTCTCCATGATGAATTATAGATGTTTCCATAAGGTTCACCCATGTAATTAACCTCTGCCATTGCAGGGTTCTCAGGATCATAAGCTTCTTCAGAAGCTGTCTCTTTAGTACTGTTGGATGCATTTTGCCATCCATTCAGACTTTGAGAGATCATGTTGACTTGCTGAGTCAACAATTTGTTCTGAGCCAATATGGCATTCAGAGCATCAATTTCAAGAACTCTCTTCCTCTGAGGTGTCCCATTATTCATGGAATTCCTCTCAGAAGTGTACATGAACTGGTTATTTGCAACCATGCCAATAAGTTCTTGAGCTTCTGCAGGCATTTTCTTTAGGTGAATGGATCCACCTGCAGAATGGTCCAATGACATTTTGGAAAACTCAGATAGACCATGATAGAATATATCTAATATGGTCCATTCTGAAAACATGTCAGAAGGATACTTTTTGGTCATCTGCTTGTATCTTTCCCAAGCTTCATAAAGGGATTCACCATCTTTTTGTTTGAA
>NC_029775.3:23022571-23022917 GCF_000817695.3 Arachis duranensis
GGCTATCTTTAGGTTGTGAGTCCAACCATGTTCTAGCTCTGTCTCTTACAGCAAAAGGGAAAAGCATGAGCCTGTAGACTTCAGGATCTACTCCATTCGTCTTAACAGTCTCACAAATCTGCAAGAACTCAGTTAAAACTGATAAGGATCTTCAGATGGAAGTCCATGGAACTTGCAGTTCTGTTGCATTAAAGCAACTAATTGAGGTTTCAGCTCAAAATTGTTTGCTCCAATGGCAGGAATTGAGATGCTTCTTCCATCAAAGTTGGATGTGGGTTTAGTAAAATCACCAAGCATCCTCCTTGCATTATTGTTGTTGGGTTCGGCTGCCATCTCCTTCTCTTGT
>NC_029775.3:23022982-23104307 GCF_000817695.3 Arachis duranensis
TCAGGATCAGCTTCAACAAGAGTGCCTTTTTTCTTGTTCCTGCTCATATGAAAGAGAAGAGAAAAAGAAAAGGAATAGGAATCCTCTATGTCATAGTAAAGAGGATCCTTATTATTAGTAGAAGAAGAAAGGGGATAAGGATTAAGAAGAAGGAATAATCCAAACACAAGGGTAAGGATAGGGGCAGTGATTTGAGAGAGAAGAGGTGAAGAGAAGTGTTAGTAAATAAATAAATAAATAGGAGAAGATGAGAGAGAGAATTCAAAAATTAATTTTGAAAAGGAGTTAGCGATTTTCGAAAATTACTTTCCAACGCCATTGAGAGTGCGCCATTTGGAGTTCTGTAGCTCCAAAAAATCCATTTCGAGTGCAGGGAGGTCAGATTCCAACAGCATTAGCAGTCCTTTGTCAGCCTCCTATCAGAGCTTTGCTCAGGTCCCTCAATTTCAGCCAGAAAATATCTGAAATCACAGAAAAACACACAAACTCATAGTGAAGTCCAAAAATGTGAATTTAGCATAAAAACTAATGAAAACATCCCTAAAAGTAACTAGATCATATTAAAAACTACCTAAAAACAATGCCAAAAAGCGTATAAATTATTCGCTCATCAACTATGTATCTAAATGGGTAGAGGCAATTGCAACACCCACTAATGATACTAAAACAGTGATAAAGTTGCTCCAGAAACACATCTTCAGTAGATTTGGTGTCCCTAGAGTATTAATCAGTGATGGAGGCACTCATTTCTGCAATAAACATCTTTACTCTGCTATGGTCCGGTATGGAATTAGCCACAAGGTGGCAACTCCGTATCATCCACAGACAAATGGGCAAGTTGAGGTCTCTAATAGAGAACTAAAGAGGATCCTGGAATGGACTATAATGGCCCGTAGAAAGGATTGGGCAAAAAGCTTGGATGATACTCTGTGGGCATACAGAACAGCATTCAAGACTCCGATAGGAACTTCTCCATACCAACTGGTGTGTGGTAAGGCCTGTCATTTGCTCATGGAATTGGAACACAAAGCCTACTGGGCAACTAGATTCATAAACCTTGATGCTAAATTAGTTGGATAGAAAAGATTGCTCCAGTTGAATGAGCTAGAAGAGTTCAGGCTCAATGCTTTCGAAAATAAAAAAATTTACAAGGAAAAAGCAAAAAGATGGCATGACAAGAAATTGTCATCCAGAGTTTGAACCAGGACAAAAGGTCCTGCTATTCAACTCTAGACTCAGATTATTTCCTGGGAAATTAAAATCCTAGTGGAGGGGACCATATGTGATTACAAGTGTGTCACCATATGGATATGTGGAGCTTCAAGATACCAACTCTGATAAAAGATTCATTGTTAATAGATAAAGAGTCAAACACTATCTTGAAAGCAATATTGAGCAAGAGTGCTCAAAACTGAGACTACAATAACATTCAGTGAGGTCCAGCTAAAGACAATAAAGAAGCGCTTGCTGGGAGGCAACCCATCCATTGGTTAAGCATATTTATTTTTTAGTAATTATAAGAGTTTGATACAAAATTTATCTTCCATTATAGGAGTTCACAGAGTTATAGAAGAATTCAGAGAGGAAAATAGAGAAAAGATGCTCACTAGCAGAAAAACGCTAGTAAGGAGCATTTTTGGGCGTTAAACGCCAGAATGGGTGCCATTCTGGGCGTTTAACACCAAACTTGCAGCATCCTGGCGTTTAGAAAAACGCCCAGTGACAAAGGAATTCTGGCGTTTAAACACCAGCCAGGGTACCTGGTTGGGCGTTTAAACGCCGAGTAAGGAAGGAAAACTGGCGTTTAAATGCCAGCCAAGGTACCTGGTTGGGAGTTTAAATGCCCAGTAAGGAAGGAAAACTGGTGTTTAAACGCCAGCCAGGATACCTGGCCGGGCATTTAAACACCCAAAACAGGCAGCAATTGGGCGTTAAACGCTCAAAACATGCTACTCCTGGGCGTTTAACGCCAGGAACATGGAGAGGAAGAGGTTCTTATTCCCAACTCAATTTTTTTTCAAATTTTAATATTTCTTTCCACAACTCTTGCATGAACATGTTACAAATCCTCATTTTTCAATTTCAATTTCAAAAATTTCTTAATCCTAAAAATCTTTTTCTATTTCGTTCAAAATCTTTGTCAAAACTCATAAATCTTTTTAATTTCTTTTCAAATCTTTTCCAAAAACTCATCTATCTTTTTAAATTTGTTCCAAATCTTTTTCAACTCATCACACTATCTTTTCAAAATTAGATTTATATTTTTCAAATTTCTCTCTTATCTTTTCAATTTTAAAATACATCTTTTGCATATCATAACTATCTTTTTACAAATCATATCTTCTATCATATCTGTTTCAAATTTTTCGAACCCAGACCTCTCCCTTTTAAATTGACATTCGGCCATCCCCTCTCCTCCATCATTCGAAATTGTATCTCCTTCTCTTCCTCTCCTTTCCTTTTTTTTCTTGAGGACAAGCAAACCTCTAAGTTTGGTGTGCTTTTCGTGATCACTAAGCCAAGACTCACTAAGATCATGGTTACTAAGGGAAAATAAACCACCTCAAGAGGTAAGAAAAAGAATATTCCAAAACCACATTGGAATCAAGAGAGGTTCTTAACCAAAGAACATCCAGACCATTATTACAAAATAATGGGTCTGAGGTCAGTGATCCCAGAAGTTAAATTTGATCTGAAAGAAGATGAATATCTGGAGATCTAAGAACAGATTCGAAACAGAGGTTGGGAAATCCTAGCTAATCCTGAGACAATGGTGGGAAGAAACATGGTTCAGGAATTCTACTCAAATCTGTGGCAAACAAATAAACAGAGAATGTCTGGAACCGCCTTCTATATCTTCTGAACTATGGTCAAATTGAGGATTATCTACTTTCACCATGACAGCATAAGAGAGATCTTCAAGCTGCCTCAACTACAAGATGACCCGGAATCCTTTAACAAGAGAATTGTGAATCAAGATATGCGCTTGGACCAAGTTCTAGAGGACATATGCATCCCTGGAGCCAAGTGGGTAACCAACACAAAGAATGTCCCAATTCAACTCAAGAGATAGGATCTCAAACTAGTTGCTAGAGGCTGGCTGGATTTTATTGGACATTCTATACTATCCACCAGCAACCGCTCTGAGGTCACTGTTAAAAGAGCAGTGATGATCCATTGCATTATGATGGGAAACGAAGTGGAAGTTCATCATCTGATTGCTTGTGAGCTTTATACAATTGCAAACAAGAACTCCACTGAAGCCAAATTGGCCTACCCAAGCTTGATTTCTCTGCTATGTAAAAATGCTGGAGTAAGATTGGGAGTAGATGAGTATATCTCAGTTGATCTCCCAATCACAAGAAAGTCAATGGAAGGACAACAAGTGCAATACATTCCCATCAAAAGGAGGGCACAAGAGTTTCTCTCAGAAATCCCACAGATTGACTACTAAAACCGCTTAGAAGCATCTATTACCAAGCTACAAGAAGCTATGGATCAAATGAAAGAAGAACAGCAAAATCAAAATAGCATGCTATGCAAGCTGCTTAAGGAACAAGAGAAGCAAGGGCGTGAACTGTAGGAGCTGAAGCGCCAGAAGCTACCTCTTGAAGGGCCAGACACCCCACAGAATGAAGGAGCATCCACCTCCCAAAATAAAGGTTGTTGAGTCCTAATCTTAACTTTGCGATAACTCTGCTATTAGAAATCTATTTTTAGAGTCATAGGAATAGTAGTAATTAGTGTCCTTATTTTTCATTTTTAATTTTATCCCCAAGTAAGCTATAATTTATTTTTCTCATCATCATTAAACATGAATAAAATAGCAAATTTTTAGAATAAGGAAGCAATTTTATTTTCGAGTTCTTAATAAGAAAAATTCAAATTATTTATATATGGAGACAATACTCTTTGTTCTCTGAATGAATGCTTGAACAGTGCATAAATTTTGATAGTGAAGTTTATGAATGTTAAATTTATTGGCTCTTGAAAGAATGATGAAAAAAGAGAAATGTTGTTGATAATCTGAAAAATCATAGAATTGATTCTTGAAGCAAGAGAAAGCAAAAAAAAAAGAGAAAGAGAGATAGAAAAAGAAGAAAACAAGCAGAAAAGCCAATAACCCTTTAAACCAAAAGGCAAGGGTGAAGAGGATCTGATAAACCCATATTTTGTGAGATATTTTGTGCTTAGTTTGAGTGATTTATTCAATCCTTCATCCACTTATTCATATTAATTGTATGGTTTTACTTTCCCTTCCTTATTATGTGATGTATGTGAAAAACATGTTTCTTATGCTTTAAAATTAATTATTTTAATTACCTTTATTTCCATTCGATACCGTGATTAGTGTGTTGAGTAGTTTCAGATCTTCTAAGGCAGAATGACTTAAAGGATGGAAAAGGAAACGTACAAAAATGGAAGGAAAGTGCAAAACGGAGTTTTGAAGAAACTGGCATCTACGCGATCGCATGGACGACGCGATCACGTGCCAAGAGCGAAGAAGCAGCGACGCGGCCGCATGACTAACGCGACCGTGCGACTTGAGCGAATCGCATACGATGCGGACGCGTGACCGACGCGACTGTGTGATAAGAAGAACTCCAGATGACACGACCGCGTGACCCACGCGGACGCGTGACAAAGGCCTCGTACCAGAATTTACAGAATACGCTCATAGCGGATTCTGAAGCCCTTTTTGGCCCAAATCCAAGTCCAGAAGGCATAGACCAGAGGTTATGAAGTGGGGGAATGCATCCATTGAGAGGGAGCTGGCATTTTTTTAGTTACTTTCTATGATTTAGATCTAGTTTTGAGACAGGTTCTCTCCTCTCTCTCTTTAGGATTAGGATTTAGGATTTAGGACTTCTCTTAGTTTTAGGAGTGACTCTCAATCCCAGGTTCAATGTTCTTTTACTCTATGTTATTTCTTATTTTCAGACATTTGAATGCTTGCTTGTATTAGTTATGTTGTCTATTTTGCCTATCCCACTTTCATGATGATTTTCTTATTTAATGATATTTGAGGTATTTCAGTTTAATATTGCTTTATTTACTTATGCCATTGATTCTTCCCAATCTGATGACGCTTTTATTCCAGTAGATTTAATTTCCTTCCTTTCGGTCTTGGTTAAGAAATCAGTAACTCAGGAGTTATCTTAGCTCAAGATAATTGATAACTGTTGTCTTTGCTAATTGAACTGAACTTCAATAATCCCAACATTTTCTTATGAAATAAATAGGATTCGAAGGTCTAACTAATTAGTCCCTTGACTTTCTTTTGCTCTAGCAAAGGTCAACTAAGTGGAATTAAGATTCAACTTTCATTATTATTGCTAAGAATAACAAAGTCTGAACTTCTAATTTCTCATACCTTGCCAAAAGTTTGCTTTATAATATTTATTTATTCTAATTGCTATTTAAATTAATTGCCATATTCACTCCTCATTCTTGAAACCCCAAATTTACAATCTCCATAACCAATAATAAGAACATACTTCCCTGCAATTCCTTGAGAAGACGACCCGAGGTTTAAATACTTCGGTTATCAATTTATTTAGGGGTTTGTTACTTGTGACAACCAAAACATTTGTATGAAAGGACTTTTGTTGGTTTAGAAGCTATACTTGCAACGGGAATTTATTATGAATTCTAGACCATGCAAAAGTTCTCTCATCAGGATCCAAGGCTTTGAGCATCAATGGATAGGAGGGCCTACAAGCATAAAATCCTGGCCTAAGCGGCTGAATCAAGCTGTCCTTAACCATGTGCTTGTGGCATGCAGGTCCAAGTGAAAAACTTGAGACAGAGTGGTTAAAGTCGTGATCCAACATAAAAAGAGTGTGCTTAAGAACTCTAGACACCTCTGACTGGGGACTTTAGCAAAGTTGAGTCACAATCTGAAAAAGGTTCACTCAGTTATGTGTCTGTGGCATTTATGTATCCGGTGGTAACATTGGAAAACATAATGCTTAGGGCCACGGGCAAGACTCATTAAGTAGCTGTGTTCAAGAATCAACATGCTAAACTAGGAGAATCAATAACACTATTTGATTTCTGAGTTCCTATAGATGTCAGTCATTCAGAACTTCAAAGGATAAATGGAGATGCCAAAACTATTCAGAAGCAAAAAGCTACTAGTCCCGCTCATCTAATTAGAATTTGAGCTTCATGTACACTCTGAGATGCTATTGCCTCTTGATTTTATTTTTTTGGCCTATTTCATTCATCTAGTTGCTTGAGGACAAGCAACAGTTTAAGTTTGGTGTTGTGATGAGCGGATATTTTATACGCTTTTTGGGGGTATTTTCTCATAGTTTTTAGTAGGATTTAGCCACTTTTTAGTATATTTTTATTAGTTTTTGTGCAAAAATAATATTTCTGGACTTTACTATGAGTTTGTGTATTTTTATGTGATTTCAGGTACTTTCTAGCTGAAATTGAGGGACCTGAGCAAAAATCTGATTCAGAGGCTGAAAAAGGACTGCAGATGCTGTTGGATTTTGACCTCCCTGCACTCAAAGTGGATTTTCTGGAGCTACCAAAACCCAAATTGCGCGCTCTCAATTTCGTTAGAAAGTAGACATCCAGGGATTTCCAGCAATATATAATAGTCCATACTTTGAGCGAGTTTTGATGACGTAAAATGGCGTCAAAATGCCATCTCTCTGCCCTTTTCTGGCGTCAAAACGCCAGAACTGGCATAAAAGTTGGAGTTAAACGCCCAACTGGCACCAAAGCTGGCGTTTAACTCCAGGAATAGTCTATGCACGTGGAAGCTCTAATGCTCAGCCCCAGCACACACCAAGTGGGCCCCAGAAGTGGATTTCTGCACCACTTATCTTAGTTTACTCATTTTCTGTAAACCTTGGTTACTAGTGGAGTATAAAAACTACTTTTAGAGATTTATTTTGAACCTCATGACATTTTCACGTTTGACATTGTATCTCTACGACATGGGTCTCTAAACTCCATTGTTGGGGATGAGGAGCTCTGCTGTGTCTCAATGGATTAATGCAATTACCACTGTTTTCTATTCAATCACGCTTGTTTACATTCTAAGATATTCATTCGCACTTAAACATGATGAATGTGATGATTCATGACACTCATCACCATTCTCAACTTATGAACGCGTGCCTGACAACCACCTCCGTTCTATCTTAGATTGAATGTGTATCTCTTGGGTTCCTGGTTCACGAATTTGAGTACATCTCCTGACAACATTGTGTTCGAATTCGTGCATCCAGAGTCTTCATGGTATAAGCTAGGATTATTGGCAGCCATTCCTGAGTTCCGAAAAGTCTAAACCTTGTCTGTGGTATTCCGAGTAGGATCTGGGAAGGGATAACTGTGATGAGCTTCAAACTCGCGAGTGTTGGGCGTAGTAACAGACGCAAAAGGATCACTGGATTTTATTCCAACATGATCGAAAATCGACAGATGATTAGCCGTGCGATGACAGCACACATGGACCATTTTCACTGAGAGGATGGGAAGTAGCCATTGACAACGGTGACACCCTACATACAGCTTGCCATGGAAGGAGCCTTGCGTGCATGAAGAAGATGATAGTAGGAAAGCAGAGATTCAGATGACAGAGCATCTCCAAAACTCCAACCTATTCTCCATTATTGAACCACAAGTACCTTCTATTTCATGTTCTTCTATTATATTGCAAACAAAAACCCTTTTCATTATTAATCTCCTTACTAAGAGTTACAAGGTAACCATAGCTTGCTTCAAGCCGAGAATCTCCATGGAATCGACCCTTACTCATGTAAGGTATTACTTGGACGACCCAGTACACTTGCTGGTTAGTTGTGCATAATTGCAAGTGTGATTGTAATTTCGTGCACCATATATACATTTTATGTATTAGGATTTAATTTTATATTTTTGCCTAGACAATTTAGGAGTATAAAATTTAATCCATGAATATTGATAGAAAATTCTAAAACAATGGAGATAAGTCTTAAAAGTAAGAAAATTGAGAAAAATGAATTTATCTATTATTCATAAGGAGCGGCCTGATAATCTAGAGGCTTGTACTCAAGGATATAATTTATTTATGCATATGATTATGCATAAAGAAAATTAATTTTATACTCAAACCTAGATAACCTAGGGATATAGAATATAATTTAGTTAAATAATTGTCTGACAACCAGGTAATTATTTGAGATTATAATTGTAAGTGATGTAATTTAATCATGTTTATTTAGGAAAAATATGAGTAATGACTTGACAACTAATACGTAATTGACAACTAATAAGTACTCATTCATGATTTTAAATATTTTTATCAAAAATATAGATTCTTAATTTACTTTCATATTTTAAATTTTTAAATATGTCTACCTTTTGTGTGGCATACTTAAAAGTAATAAATTGGCTACCATATGAAAATTATTCTCATATATGAAAAAATTATGTCAAAATTCTACTGAAATAATATCATCCAATAAAATTAGTGATGAAATGATCAGAACTTGTGAAGTATTTGAAATATTGCTTTAGTGTAATATGCGTTGTTTTGACCACCATGAATTCCAATTTTAAATGCATCCACCCACTATTTATTATTAAACATCTTGAGAAGATGTATGATATGATGCATAATACGACTATCAAAGATTTTGTTGATATTAGTGGGAGAATTGGACAATATATTTTGAATTGAACAACTTTAGAAGTTGGAATGTCATTAGGCAAATGGCTTTAACAAAATTTATTCTTATAGTCACCCTTAGAAATTTATTTAATTTATAATTGGCCTTAATATGATTAAGATTTGTGATTTTCTTGAAAAAGTTCAATATGAGTATTGAGTATGAGAATTAAAATTGCACTTAAGGTTGGTTTGACCAATAATAAAAATATTGAGTATTTTTATTCACTACAAGAAAAAGCAATATTTGTAACAAAAAAAATGTTATGAAAAATTGAAATTTTGAAACAAAAGGATTTTGTAACAAAAAATGGGGTCGTTGCAGTATGTCTGACGTACAGAAAATTACCGATTAAGAATTTAATTCAAAAATCAGCGTTGCAAGTACAGTTCTTAATCAATAAAAATTTCGCATATCAATTTAAAAGGGTTGTCACAAAATTTAGAAATAAATACTGGGAGTAGAAATCACAGGTCGTCTCCCAACGAGTTGCTAATAGAGTGCAAATTATTGATTAGGGATTTTCTCAGAAATTTGGAGTCTGCTGAATGGGCACACAAATAATTATAAATTAACAAAAGATCTATGTAATTGGAATAAAGGCCTTGGCTTGGGGAAGATTAATTAGAAGTTCTATCCTTGTTGGATTTTCCAAGATAAATAATAATAGGTTGTTGTTTCTACTTAGTTAACCCTCAACGAATGAAAGAAAGTCAAGTAGTTGAGCCAACTTCTATTCACAAATCCTAATCCTCTCCCTTGGGAAGGATTAGCATTAGCAACTAGAGAGCTAGCCAACAACTTCCAGTTATTATCTAACTCTTGAGTTTTTCCAACTCAAGGGTCTCCAATACTAATCAACACCAGAACCAAGTTAAAAGTCTACTCCATTGACATGGATGCCAATTTCGCATTTATGTGAAGGGAGTAGAAAGAAGACATGGCAATTAAATTCAATTGAAAATAATCAAGAAATAAAGAAGTTAAATAGAAAAGTATCATTGCATTAATAAATTCCAAAATAGAAGATATCCAATTGTAACTCTGAACAGGGTGAATGGAAAATAAAAGGAGTAAAGGAATAGGAAACAAACTAGAATAATAATGACTTCACGGAGGTAGTTGATGCAGGTGGAAACTGTCTCTCAACAAATTTCCTTTGGCAAGTGTACCGAATTTGTCGTCAAGTAAAAACTCACAATAGAGTGAGGTCGAATCCCACAGGGATTGATTGATCAAGCAAATTTGATTAGAAGAATGTTCTAGTTGAGCTAATTCAGAATTTGGGTTGAGATTTGCAGAAAATAAAATGCGGGAATGTAAATGACAGAAAAAGTAAATTCTAGAATTAAAGGGCTGAAAGTAAATGACTGAAAGTAAATTGCAGAATTGTAAATGGGAATGGGGTGTTTGCTCATGAAAGTAAACGCAGAAATTAAAGAGAATGGGTGAGATCAGACTTGGGGAGTTCATTGGGCGCAGGAGATGTTGCAATTCTCCGAATCAAGTTCATTTTCATCTCTTCCTCAATTAATGCACTCATTGATCTCCTTGGCAATCTTAATTGATTGAATTACAATTTCTTGCAATTCAATCTCTCAAATCTTGATCAATAGCCAATTCCTTGGTCAATTTCTAATGAGAAGAGATGAAGTGTGGTCACTGATTATACCACATGCATTTCCCAAATCAAGTATTGAGAGGATTATAGTCACATATCCATCCAAACCCAATTTGGTCCAGCATGAGAAAGCATTTCTAGCTTGATCTCTTCATTCTTCTTTCAAGGTTCAGAAGAGATCCAAGTTTGAATAGCTTCTTTTCCAAGATAACTACCCAATGGGATGAAGATCAAAAGCTTTCAAGTAAAATCAAGAGAAAAGATAGAAGAAGAATAATGAAAACTAGTATTGATCCATCAAATTACAACAGAGCTCCCTAACCCAATGAAAGGGATTTAGTTGTTCATAACTCTAGAAAATGAAAACAAAGATGGAGAATACATCATGGAACTAGAAGAGCAGAGAAAGTAAAATACAGAGAGTAGTGCTATTTTCCAACTTCCAGAACTCCCTAAATGATTCAAAGCTACTCCTATATATACTACTCTTCTCAGCTTCTAGTTGGCTCTTTAAGTCTTGGGCCTTTGGGTATTGAGTTTGAAGCAGTTCTCTTCTTCATTTGGGCTTGGTTTTACTTGCAGAGAGAAAGTGTGAAGTGGGCAGAGACTTTAGCTCAGGACGTTAGGGGTGTT
This sequence comes from Arachis duranensis, assembly GCF_000817695.3. Lineage (NCBI taxonomy): Eukaryota > Viridiplantae > Streptophyta > Magnoliopsida > Fabales > Fabaceae > Arachis > Arachis duranensis. The sequence continues at coordinate 23,033,909 of NC_029775.3, forward strand.
ATGTTTTAGTGAAAGTATGAGTTCGAGAATGTTAGTGACACTCAACATTGTCACTAACGTTCCAATGTACCCCTTTGCTTCACGTTAGAGCCCACGTTAACTAGGTTAACGTGGCTTCTAACATGGCCTTGCCAACCTTCGAGAACGTTAGTGACACTCAACATTGTCACTAACGTTCCAATGTGCCCCTATGTCTCACGTTAGAGTCCACGTTAACTAGGTTAACGTGGCTTCTAACGTGGCCATTCTTAGCCATCCCCAACATTAGTGACCATGTTGAGTGTCACTAACGTTGGCTCATCTTTCACTCATCAACGTTAGCTTCCACATTAACTAAGTTAACGTGAAAGTTAACGTGGCTCCTTGGGGGTTTTGTGGGTGCTTCCAACGTTAGTGACAATGTTGGGTGTCACTAACGTTGTCGACCTCCCTTTCCTCTTACGTTAGCTCCCACGTTAACCAAGTTAACGTGGGAGTTAACGTGGTACATTGCACCTTAGGCCAACGTTAGTGACAATGTTGAGTGTCACTAATGTTGGCTTCCTTCCCCCTTTTAACGTTAGAGGCCACGTTAACTAAGTTAACGTGGACTCTAACGTGGCCACTTATGATCATTGGCCAACGTTAGTGATAATGTTAAGTGTCATTAACGTTGGCTCAAAGTTCCTTTTTCACGTTAGAGTTCACGTTAACTTAGTTAACGTGACTCTTAACGTGGGCAATGATGGCTTCGAGAGCGTTATTGGCAATCACTTTTCTCATTAACTTTGCAAGTTACCTCCCATTCCACGTTAGTGGCCACGTTAATTACATTAACGTGACTGCTATGTGGTTCTTCCTTGCTTCCTTTGGTCCTGAAATCAAGCAGTAGAGTGCATTAAATTTCTAGTCCAAGTCATGGGTAATGCAACATACAATTTGTCACTAAACTCATGCAAAATCCACATGAAATCATATAAAATGCACAATGTATGCTTGAATCAAGGTGTAAGTGAATATCTACCCAAAACTAGCTTATTTCCTAAGAAAATGTATGAAACTACCCTAAAAACAGTAAAGAAAAGGTCAGTAAAACTGGCCAAGATGCCCTGGCATCACAACACCAAACTTAAAGCTTGCTTGTCCCTAAGCAAGTACTGGAACAAGAGAATGATGAATGGAATGCCAAGAGAAATGAGTCATTCTTGTGGAGTCATGTCACTGATTTTATGGTGGTTTCATGCATAGCAACTTAGCTTCATTCCATTACTGGCTTTTAGACCTTTATCATGTCTTAAAAACACTGGCTTTGCTTACATCCCATGAGACTTTTATTGATCCTTTTATTGTCATTTCAGGGCTTATTTGTGTTCTTCAGGCTAGGTGCTCTGTAAGGGGGCAACTCTTTAAGATAAGCTTTCAGCCAACACTCCCGAACCAGTTGGTTCAAGGTGCTAGGTGTTGAGACACCCCTAAGGACTTACTCCCTCAAGTCTCTCCCCCATACATACACACCACAGGCATCTGGTTCATTTATTTTCCTTCTTGAGACCTTGGTGTCCAGCACCTCTTTGGGTTACTAAATGCTCTTTAGTGAGGGTTACTCTTGATAGTGGACTTTCAGCTGATAATCCCGAGTTAGTTAACCCAAGTTACCAAGTGATAAGGCACCCCTAAGAGCTTATTCATCCAAGTAAATCCCTCACATAGGAACACCACAGACACATGCCTCAAGATTAAAACCATTGGTGTCTAGCCTTATTGCTTACTCTTTTTCTTTTGTTTTTCACTTTAAGTGTTCTTTCCCTTTCTCTTATTAGGATCTTGTTATATACTTAGTCTCATGGGTATATTCAAAGCAAAGTACTCAGGACAGATAGTTGTCTTCCCACCTTATGGTTGAACCAACTTAGCTAACTTATGATCACACCAAAGACTCAGAAAATTACTCCATATCATGAACTCCATTCTGGTCTTTTTAAAACACAATCATTCTCTTTTTCATTTGATTCAAAAGGACAAGCATACAAGTAAATAAGGGAAAGATGCAGTGACACTTAAACCAGAAATCATAGACCTAAGCAATAAAACTTAAAATGCATAATTGAAAAGGTTCAAACTAACATGGAAGCATGTTCTATTCCATACAAGATCTTCCTTATTTAAAGCATAGAAAAAGATGGAGTAAAGAAGGAACTCCACCACCTTTTACTCTTGTGGCCGTCCATGCTCTTTTCCTTGCTTGTCCTCTTTGTGTCCTCTTGCATTTCCTCGCATCCGCGCCAATCTTGCTTGGTTCCAATCCTCAAGTACCTTCCTCACTGATTCATGACTCTCTTCCACCCTTTGTCTCTCTTCTCGTGCTAATTCATCCTTCACTTCTTCATACCTTGCGATTCCTGAGTGCAATATAGGCTGTTGTCCTACTAGGTATCCGAGCCTAGCTTGAGTGTTTATGCGATGCCCTGTCTCGCTCATGTAAACTCCTTCTGCAAATGCCCTTTGCTCGTCCAGTAGTTCTGTGTGTTCTATTTGTCTTCGATGCATCTCATGTATGTGTGCCCCTTGATGTGCTTGGATGTCGATTAGCCTCTGGATGGACTCTTGTTGCTCATTTTGCCTTTGTTCCATCCTGTTGACTGTTTCTCCCCATTGTTGCCCTTGACTTAGTTGCTGTTTCATCATTTGCCTTTGCCACTCACCTTGCTGAGTCATCCACCTTGAGAGTGCTTCCTCTTGCTGCCCCATCATCTGTAGTTGAAGCTCTTTCTGTGCTCCTTGGCTTTCCAAATATTGTCGATATAAGCCATCAATTGCTTCCTGCAATTGATGCATATCCAAGGTGGCTGGTGCTTGCCCCTCTAAGACTTGTCCTTCCACTACTTGAGGGGCTGGCCTCTTCCTTTGCTTCCGTTGAGGCAGGGGGGATGTGGCAGCATTCATCCTTCGGACAGTTATTGGAATGCCTTCTTTTATCCACACTGGGTCCTCATCTTCAAACACCACCCCAGCTCTCTTGTACAGTCGGTAAATAGTGCTGGGGTAACCTAACGTTCCTCTTGAGTCACTTTTCTCTGCCATCTTTCTAATGCCTTCAGCTATGAGTTCATGAACCTTGATTTCTCCTCCTTTGAGTATGCAGTGCACCATTGTGGCTCTCTTGAGATTCACCTCCGAGTTGTTTGCAGCTGGGAGAATAGACCTCCTCACGAGTTCAAACCACCCCTTGGCTTCAGGAGTGAGATCCGTTCTCTTGATGAACTTTGGTTTCTTACCCTCAGATCTTTCCCAATCAGCTCCGGGTACACAAATGTCTTGCAAAATCTGGTCATAATTGGGGTTGTTGTCCAATCTTGAGTGATAACTCTCTTCTTCAAACGGTATGGACCGTAGCTTTAATACCCTCATGACACTCATGGGACCAAAATCCACGACCTTTCCTCTCACAAAGCTTGTATATGACTCATCTACCTTATCATATCGGACCGCATTTGCATAAAATTCTCTTATGAGATTTGCATTCACCTTAGTGACAAGATCGGTGAGGAGCTCCCATCTTCTCTTTTCTACTTTCTCTGTGATTTCTGGACACTCAGTTTTCTTCACTTGAAATCCCAGCTCATAAATGATTTCCTTGTCAACCATCCACCCGTATTGCAATGCATGATACAGGCTTCTAAATCTCTTTTCATCATACGGGTGTTGCTCCATGGGTTCCTTTCCCTTCCTTCTTTTAGAACTTGAAGATGCCATGAACGAGAGTTAATATGTGAAGGTGGTAAGGTTTTGGAGACTTTTGGTTGTTTAGGGTTTTATTGCAATGAAGAGAGTGAGGGGGAAATGTTTGTACTGTGAGAGGGAGTGTCTTATGCCGAAATGAAGAGTTGTGAAGAGTGGGTTATGACAATGAAGGTGGGCACGGAACAAGGATTATTTGTGTATGGAAGTTGTGAGAGAATGGAGGGTGTGGATTGATGGAGTGGTTACTTGATGGACGGTTGGGGTTATGCATGGATAAAAGACAAGGATCATCACTTTATTCCCTTTTAGGTGTCCCATTTTTCCAATGTTGCATGGCAACATTTTCCAATGTATTCCCTTTTTAGCACAAGTGTGTAGTTCTCTTCATGAAGTGGCCGAGCCTCCCCCATTTAATTGTCCAATCAATCCCCATCAATGCTCCTTTTCTTTTCCCTATAAAGATAAAATAAGAAAGGTGAGAATAATATCAAAAAGGCAATTTAGACTTTACGGCTATAATTAATAAAGACAAGAAAAGATTAGATTGTTTATTTATGAACTCTAACTAACTAACTGTATGTCCTTATATGCACATTGGTGGCACCATGGGGTGACACCAAACTTAGTTTGGAGCACTGTGATGAAAAGTTCTGTTCAAAGCTCCAGGACTAGCATGCTCTTAGTTGCATTCATGCTTTCTTGGCAAGCTTTGAACACCAAACTTGTTCTTCACTGTATACTGCACAACAAGGATTTCACCAAGTGTTTGCCAAGTTTGGGTTGGAATTCATAAATATTGACTTATTCACTATCTTCTAAAAGCATATAAAACATGGGTTGCCTCCCATAAAGCACTTCTTTAGCGTCACTAGCTTGACGTTTCTCCCTCATCAGGGTGGTTGGTAATGCTTGAAGTCCTCCCCTCTCGCTGTGGACTTGTATCCATTGGTTGTATCAATGATCTCGACATATTCCAGGGAGAGAACTCTGTTGATTGTGAAGACTTTAGGTAACTGAGATGGTACAGTAGGGAGATTAGGGGGAATATCTGGGAAGTAAGCTGAGATCACTCTATCTCCTGGAGAGAAGTCTTCCGTAGGGATCTTTTTGTTCCTCCACTTTCTTGGTACCTTCTTCCTCCTTGTGTCCTTTGATATTGCCTTGCTCTTGATGACTTCTTTTTCTAAGGGAGTTGTGATGTTGTCTTCACATCCCTCTAGAGGTTTAGGTTCCTCCAACTTTTCCTTGAGCTGTGGTGGTTGCTGTTTCCCTTGTTTATCAACCAAAGGGGTCTCCAGATAGGTTGGGTGTGCTTCAGTGCTTGCTTCCTCCTTTAGCATCTCATTACGATCTTTGCATGCTTCCTTGTGCTCTTGGTCTGCTTCTTGTGAGAGTTTGAAGACATGGAAGCTGAGCCGTTCATCATGGATCCTCAATATTAGCTCTCCTTTCTCCACACCTATGAGTGCTCTGGCTGTAGCTAGGAGGGGTCTTCCCAATATGATTGGGTGAGTGTGACTCTCTTCCATGTCTAGGATGACAAAGTTTGTTGGGAGAAAGTATTTCCCAACCTTTAGCAACACATTTTCCACCACTCCTATTGCCTGCTTTTGAGTCTTGTCAGCCGGTCTGATGACCACATCTGTGGGCATCATCTCATTGATCTGCAGCCTCTTTACCAAGGATAATGGCAGTAAGTTGATGCTTGCCCCCAAGTCACAGAGTGCTCTATCAAACATTGTTTCCCCTATGGCACAGGCGATGTGAAAACTCCCTGGGTCTTTTCTTTTTGCAGGCAACTCAGGTTGAATAAGGGCACTACATTCCTTGTTCAACACTATAGTCTGGCCTCCTTTGATTGAGCTTTTCCTGGGAAGAAGTTCCTTCATATTCTTGATGAATGCAGGCATTTGTTGGATGGCCTTGATGAATGGTATGTTCACATGCAAAGATGCAAACAAGTCTAGGAACCTTGAGTACATTCTCTTCCCCACAGCACCATTGAGCAGTTGGGGAAATGGTGCATAGAGCTTAAGCAACTCTTGTTGTGAGATTTTTGGTTCTTGGTGATCTCTATCCTCCTCCTCTGTTGAGTTGTCTTCAGGTTGTTTGGAGAGTTTGCCTTGCTTGTCTTCAGCCTCTTGATCACTTGTAGTGACCATTTTGCAATCCTCCCATCTTACCTTCTTTGCTTCTCCTCTTGGGTTTTTCTCCGTGTCACTTGGGAAGCCATTAGTAAGTTTGGGAATCTTCTCAGCTAAGCATCCCACTTGGAATTCCAGCTTCTTGATGGTCTCTCCCTGGTTCTTAATATTGGCTTGCACCTCCTCTTTGAACACCTTGTTTTCTTGAATCTCTTGGCATATTCCTTCAAGTAAGGTTTCAAGCTTAGAGAGTCTGTCATCAATTGATGGTAGATTGGGATTAGAGGTGTTGTTTTGGTTTTGATATGGGTATGGAGAAGTGTTGTTGTGGGGGTGTTGATATGTCCTCTGTGTGAATTATTGATGAGCTGCATTGTTGTTGGAGTTGTAACGTCTCTGGTCTTGGCTTTGATCTTGCTGATTCCCCCACCCAAAGTTTGGGTGGTTCCTCTATCCAGGGTTGTATGTCTTGGAGTATGGATCATGGTTCTGTCTAGGTGAATTCCCAATGTAGTTGGCTTGCTCAAGATTACCCTCTGCCTCTTCATCAACTCCTTCTTGGGTTGTTGAGGAGGTGGTGATTGCTGCCACTTGGTTCCTCTCCATTTTCTTGGTGAGGTCAGCTAGCTGCTTGGTAATGAGCTTGTTCTGAGCCAGCAGAGCATCTACATTGTTGAGCTTATCACTCCTCTTGTATTCCCTCTTTCGGAAGCATATAAGTAGTCATTCTCAGCTACAGTCTCAATGACATCTATGGCTTCTTCAATGGTCTTCTTCTTGTTCAATGATCCTCCAGAGGAATGGTCTACTGCCTTCTTTGATTCATATGACAAGCCTTCATAGAAGATGTGCAACTGCACCCATTCATTGAACATATTTGGTGGATACCTCCTTGTTAGGTCTTTGAACCTTTCCCAAGCTTCATAAAGTGTCTCCCCATCTTGCTGTCTGAACGTCTACACACATAATTTGCCAAATTATATTATTTTTTTTAATTAATTAATATATGAACTAATTTACTCAGCAAGTCAACATTTATATAATATATAATAACATAGATAGTTCAAATATCTTTTATTTAACTAAGATTGTTTTATAAATCTTCAACAAATAAACTTTAAAGTACAAACTAACAAGACACATTGAAGAACCCTAATGAACTAGATAGATACATGGGACAAGAAATACAAGAAATTATAGATCTCCAAAATGTAAACTACAAATTACAAACTCCCTCATGTTCATACAGCTCCTTTCTCATGGAGAAGTTTCTATGCCACACAAGTGCTATACACCTGAAAAGACCACCAACCAAAAAACACTAGCTTAAGAAACAAGATTTGTTTTTCCTTTAAAAATGCACAGGAAAAATAAAAAATTGTACTTGTATTATTCAACAATGAATACAAACTCTAAAATTCTTACCATGTCATTTCCTAACTCTTTTTTAGTTGAGCAACACACTCAGCAATTCTTTTGATGGCTTTTACCTATCGATGTAACAATTGAAGAGTAGAGTTTAAACCTTGACAAAGCAATTTATTAAAAAAAATATACATAATCTCACACTATTAACTTAAATAATCATTAATAATTATGATCATTTATACTAACTGTTTCCAGATTATGATAGATTTTTGCAAGAATCACTTGTCACTGTTTAACATAATCAGACACATCATATCTTTACAAATAACAGCTTAAACAAAATCATCATTTTAATCGACATGTATTTCATCCTTTAACTTACAGTTCTTTTAACTGCAATATCAATGTCAGCATCATCATAATTTATGCACGGTGCATTGCCACCAAGTTCCAGAGATACCTAATAGTTTAAGAGAAAAAATAAATAAATATTATATCAGGTTTGGTAGAAATCCATTTGAATAAGCATGTGAATGTGATTTTGTGTACCTAAATAAAGTTGAAAAGTTCATTCAGCTTAACAATTATACCTGTAACATAATATGTTTTTAAAATCTCAAGCTGACAGAACCTGAGGACTTGCAAGTAAAGCATCCCCAATTTCAGGAGCATTTCCCATAACCACATTCACAGCACCCTCCATCATTAATCATAATCATTAACCACAACCTTGAGAGCACCATCATTTGTGGTTGACAACTAATCTTTGAGTTGAATATCCGTAACAAAATGCAGTTCAAAAGGAGTGATAGAGATAAAAAGAACCACAACAATTTGGATACCAATTACAAGTTAGAATGTGGCATTCTTCCAAGCCAAAACTCCAACCAAATAATAAGCAAGTTGAGGGGTTTTCAAATATTTAAATCAGTAAAGCATATAGTCTTTACTCCTTTCATCAAAGTCTTCTATTTAGGCGCACAATCCTAGCTATTAATTAGATACTAGTTCTACATCTGCATGTCTTGATATGTGACGAACGGCCAAATTGCATAGGTTAGGAATTTGATTATCAAAATAGAATTGGCGTTGTGAGCATAGTCCTAACCCAACAAATTGACCATCAATCAAACGTTATCACAATTCAAAACAAATATAAACCAAGAGCATTTAAACTCTCGGGTCGTCTCCCAAGGAATTACTTAAGAGACAATGAGTGTGCAAATTTCAGTTGTAGTGATCAAGGGGGTGTCAATGAAGAAATGAACATATAAAGCAATAAAAGAACATGCAAAATTGTAATAATTGAACTAATGAAGAAATTAAAGAACCGACTATGTAATATAAACAAGTAAAGTATAAAAGAGATTAACATAGCAATGTATGAAAAATTGAAAGCATAAAAATAGGGTCTTGGCTTGGAGTGAGCTAAGGGTCCTTTCCTTGTTGGAACCACAATTATGCCAATTATGTTAGATTAATCTCACTTGATCAACCCTCACATCGGAAGGTAAGTTTAATGAGCATAAGTGTTCTTAACCCACAAATCCTAAATTGCTTGCTAATTGCCTTAGCAACAACTTAGTGTTAGTGGGAACAAGAACAATTAACAATCCAAGGATTGACACTAAATATTAGACATTCCAACTCTAGGAACCCAATTGCTCACTTTACCCAAGCCAAGAGACAAAAATTTAGCCTAAAACTATGTTTGACATTTTGTCAAATATTTGGTGGGCAAAAAAGCTTAAACATGAGGAAAATGAGAAATGGCTTGAAACCAAAAGCAACAATTAATCTCAATAAACAAGAATAGCATAGAAAAGTATAGACAAACATCAAACAACAAATTCATCAACAAGAAGGTGAAATTGCAAGAGAGAAGCAAAATTGAAGTATAACTTGAATTAGAAGAAAGAGTAATGACAATATAACTAAAAGGAGTAATAACAAGAGAATACTTACAATAAGATTAGCGAAATCCAATGATCAAAAATGGAAATGGCACTTGGAATCTAAAACCCTAATAAAACCCTAATGGAGAAGATAAGAAACTTAGAGAAAGCTAAAACTAAAAGCTTTCTATTCTACTCCTAAAACTATACTAATGCTATGCTATGTTCTATCCTTCATTCCCCCTCCAATATGAGCGAAAAGACTTCATAAATGGGCCCCCAAAGCCCTGAAATCATGAGTCACGTGCTTTTCTAATGAGGTCATGCGCGGACACCTGTGCGGACACACAGACCTGTGCATCCGCACACTTTGCGAAATTCTCAACCTGTGCGTACGCACGAGTAGCTGTGCGCACGCACACTAGGCGATGCTTGACTGGACACGTGACATGCTCGAAATGATCCACGCGCTCTGCTTGGGCTCCTGTGCGGACGCACAAGAGGCTGTGTGCACGCACACGTCTCTGAGCTCATCTCCTTTGATTCTTTAAGTTTCCTCCACTTGGCAATCTCTTCTTCCATTTTCTCCACCCCATTCCTACCTTATACACCTGAAATCACTCACAAACACATCAAGACATTGAATGGAAGGCAATTAGAATAAAAATAGATCAAACAAAGTACAAAAGAGCATATTTTCATAATCAAGTACAATTTGGGAGGAAGATTCAAAAACATGCTATAAAAAGGAATAAGTGCAACTTTATATGATGAAATCCATTCAATCTTAACCAAAATTCATCATCAATTATGGATTCATCAATTCTCCCAAACTTAAACACTAGCATGTCCTCATGCTAAACACACTCAAAGGAGATAGATGAAAGGGAAAATGATTTATGCTATATACTACTTAAATGCATGCAACTATCCTAAGGCTAATAGCCAAAATGTACTACGACGAGAGTTGGTAGAAACAAACCATGAAATTCCAATCCATCACAAGAAAGCTTAAGGGCCAATGCAAAGAGTTCACGCATTAAGATCAATGTCCAAGGAATTGAATCAAAATTTTCAAAATTATTCAATCAAACAACTTGCAAGAAGATACAATATAAGGAGCAAGAACATAGAATTGAGCGATCGAGCCCCTCACCGGATGTGTATCCACTCAATTCGCTCAGTGTTTAGGGTTTAACCACTCAATTCTCCTTTTATCATGCTTTTCAAAGATTTGCAAGTCATCTAATAATCGACTAGTATTTAATGCATGAATAACAATTATCATGAGGTCTTTATAGGCATGTAATGGGGCTAGGGTTCAGGTAGGATGAAATATGGCTAAGTGCACTTAAAGAATTAGTTCTTTGATTAGCTTGAGTGTCCACCTATTCCTATATCACCTATATACACTTAACAATATAACCTATCTATCCATTTCCTTTTCTTTTCCTATCTTACCTCACTCGTGCATCTTCTTTTCAAACATGGCATATGCATCCTTTATTTTATTCTTTATTTCATACTTTGTTATGCACAAATTTTTTTCTTTTTTTTTTTTTTTGAAGAACAAATTGAAATATGAATGCATATGTCTTCATTAATGAAATGCATGAGTATTACCTAATTGCCAAAAAAATTTTCACAATAAGTTTATGCCTCCATCACCAATATTTCCCAAAATTCCCCCACACTTAGACTTTACACACTAATCCACCCAAGCTAATCAAAGAGTAATTCAGGGACATCAATGGTTTTTTACTTAAGGGGAGTAATGTGCTATCATTAGAACAAAAGGGGATTCATAGGCTCAAAGGGGTTCACAAAGGTGCATGCAAGGGTTGGCCATATAGGTTAGTGAGTTTAGCATAAAAATGGCCTCAATCATGCTAAATGCATTCAAACACAACTACAGGACATAAAGAATCATGCAAATCAATGATCACAATAAAAAAGGAGTTATAATCACATACAAGAACAACATTATGGTTGAAAAGATGCAACCATCTATTAAAACTCAAGACTCACAAGGTATGTTGTTCAAACTCTTTTCCATGTTCTACAAAAAATTTACTCCAAGCAAGTTGGCAAACAATATTTTCTTCAATTCAATCAATGGTACGCCATAGAAAAGACTTCATGGAAATTCCTTTGTGTTTCACCAACTTATTCATTCTAACATGCAACATGCAAGTACTAACTACTAAATATCCATAAACGATAAAGAAATATTTACAAGCAACCAGACAAGATAAAATAGACATAAAACTACTCAAAATAAGGAAAAAGTACTACAAGAAACATTACAAAGTGTTTTGAAAAGAGAAAATTTTACCCCCTTGGAATCATCGATCCTCCCTCACACTTAGTTTGTACACGGTCCTCCGTGTATGCTTATGCTCCGAGAGGATGAAGAGGGGCCACATTCAGCTGGTGGACTCAGAAGTGGGTTGGTCAACTGCGTTATACTCCTCCCCCGCTTTGTCAAATGAAGCTCTAGGAGGCGGGCCGGGGTCTCTTCCTTCTAGCCTTACCGGTATCCACTCAAAACGCTTTTGCTCCAAATGCTCATCGTGGTGGATATCGTGCAATATGTCTTTGAATAATTCTGGAAGAGGACAGAGAAAAGGTAAAGCAATTGAAGAAGTTGGTAGACTTGGTGGTGGTGTTGTGGATGTCTTCCTCTTTGAGGGTGTTGTGGTTGTTATTCTTTCTAAATCTCCCATCGGGGTGTACTTGTTGCCTTTTGGGACCCTGAACATGATGTCTCTCGGACGCCACTCTACCCCCGCTGCTGTTGCTAAACGCATTACCATCGATGGAAAAGGGATGTTGATGTTTTTCTTCTCAATCAGTTTCCATATCGATGTGTGTAATAACAGTACTATGGCTATACTCTTGCCTTCCATGATAGCCCAAAGTAGCAACGCAGTCTTGAATCTCACATGGGTAGCATGGGTGCTTAGAATGATATAGTCCGCCACGATTTGATGACATATACGAGCTTTGGCATTCAAATCGGTGTAAGCTATAGATGCGGGAACAAAATTTCTCCCCTTGCTATACTCCCAAGAGGCACCGGGACGGCTAATTCTCTTAAGTATGGGAGTCAAGGACATCCTCCCCTTGGACACACTCGCCTTGATCCTTGAATAGTCCTTATACTCGGGCGGAATGTGGGGGATCTTCAGAATAGCTTCAATAGCTCGGTTGGAAGTAACCAACCTCTTACCCCGGAGGAATACCGACTCCGCTTCCCAATTTTGGTAGTTGGCGTAGAATTCCCGCACCATGGTTTCATTGACTTCAATTGGGTCTTGCTCTAAGAACTCCCAATAAAGTGAAGTGATCTGCTCATGGATGACCGTTTTGTACTTGATCGGAACCTTAAGCGTCCGTTCCCAATGAATTGGCCTTTCCTCAAATTTGCCATATAGGAACTCGGCTCTTTGGTTGATCAAAGTGTTCGGGTTATTGATGAACGTTATTTTTATGTTGGTATAGAAATGGTAATAAGTCCAATCGTGAGTATAGTCTAACCAACACGCAAATTTTGCATCAAACAATTCTACAATCCATAATCGAGAGCATTAGTCCCGAGTCGTCCTCCCTAGGGATTGCCTTAGAATGCACATTATTGATTAGGAAGTCTTTTGTGATGTTGAGAGTTGGTATGAGAATGTAAGCTAGCAAAAAAGTAAACAACAATCAATTAATATAAAAGCCTTGGCCAAGGGTGAGTATTGGAAGTTCCATCATTATAGTTTCCCTCAAGTATGATAGCAATTGAGTGTTGCTTCACTTAGTTAACCCCTAAGGATGGAGGAAAGTCAAGTGAGAGTAACTAACTTGAGTCACAATTCCTAGCTTGACCCTTGGGAAGTCTAGCTTTAGTGCACTCCAAACCAATTAGCAATTCTCAATTCTCAATCAATAAGTGATGTCCACTACTCAAGTATCTCCAATAACCCAACCCTTATGCCAAGTAAGAAAGTTCTACTCCATAGCTAGGGTTATCATTTCATCAAACATTTGGTGAGCATTCATGGAAGACATTATGAAATTGAGAGAAAGGAGTTGAATTCAAACAACAATCATCAAACAATCAAACAATTACAATGGATTAACATGAAAATATCTCAATTCATTGATTCAAATCAAAATAACAAAGTATTAATAGATCTAGAGTGAAGGAATCAAAAGAACACAAATTGAGAGTAGAAGAAGAGTAGATCTACAATTTGTATTAAAGCAAAGGTAAATTGGCAATTGATCTCACCAAGAAATCAAAGGAGAATTGTAATGGAGAATGAAATCCTAGAGAGAGGTTGGAGCTTCTCTCTTTACCAAAAATGTAACTACCTAATGGAAAAATCTAGAAAATGTGTCTAATGAGTGAATTAATCTCAAGCCCTTCAATCCTTGGTCTACTTAAGCTTCTCCCGCAAGAATTCTACCCCAAAATAGGGTTAGTAGCTGCCTGAAATTGCTGGTCATGTTTTCTTCTTAAAAATCATGTGCATCCATCAGTGTGTGCGTGCACAGTGCGCGTACGCGTTCCTGGGTTTTAGCAATCCACGCGCAGGCGTGAAGTGCGAGGGCGCGTCCATGAGGTTCTGGCTAAGCCACTAGCTCCTAGCTTGGCCCCCTCGCGCCAATCTGGTGGCGCGCATCCACGCATACGCGCTATGTGCGCGTGCACATCACTGCTCGAGTTTCCAAAGCTCAAATTTCCATGCTCCTTCCCCTAATGCAGCTTCCATCCTCTCCTCTGAGCCATCCTTGCCCTATAAGCTCTGAAATCACTTAACACACGGATCACGGCATCGAATGGTAATAGAGGAAGATTAAAATATATCGAACTCAATACAAAAGAAGCACGTTTTCATCTATGAGGCAAAATTGGGAAAGGAACAACAAACCATGCATTTTATATAAATAAGTGTGAAAGATTATTGATAAAACCCTCAAAATCTATACGAGATAAACCCTAAAAACGGGGTTTATCAGTTATCGATCGGGCGAGCCATGAAGTATGGTCTTGATGCATGGGTTGTAGGTTCCACAACCGATAAAGCAGCTGGTTTCTTACCCTTCTTTCGCATCCTAAGAAAAAGAAAAGAGAAAATATCAAGGTCATAGGACAACAACAAACTTAGAACAATGAGGAAGCACTTAATGAAGTGAAGAAACTAAATCCTTAGTTGGAAGTTCGAAAATAGTGTGATTCATAAGAATGGCGGTGTGTATATCCCAATGGTGCGCGCGGTTGGAACATACACATTGGCCACACACAACGGCAATCACACTCTTAAGGCAATTCAAAGTTCAAAACTTCGCAACTAAGTGCTTAAGTTGCGCATATGAAACATAGAAATGGAAGCAACTTCAAGCAAGCACCAAAATGAATTGTCAATTGTTCATCCTCAACATGTGGTAATCACCTATACAATGCTTTTATCGGAAACCAAAAGATGCTCGATTAAGACATCATCAAGAGTTGAACATTTGGAAAGTGATTACTCAAGTTAAATTCCAAGATGAACAATGAGACTTTAATTTTACCAACACAATGCATTTACATCTAAAGTCACCTATTAACATGTACACAAATCTTGGAGAATATGGGTGGTCAAACTCAAAGTATACCAACAATGAAATGCATTGGCAAAGCAATGTGATCATAATCAAAATTCACAAATGAATTTGCACAATTCATATAATATGCCTAACCAAAGATAAATTGAAAACATATGATGGCCAAGTCATATGAATCAGACAAAAGGTTCAATGAGGCATTATATCAAACATGTAGTACGCAATGTGCAAGTGCATCACAATTAGGCTCAAATTTGATCAAAATCAACCCAATAATCAAGCAACAACACTTTACAATACAAAGAAACAATTAAGAAAGCAACAAATTTAATCTAAACAAACATAAAGGAAATGGAAATATATGCAAGAATATAAACATAAAAAAAAGAAAGGAAAGACAAAAAACCTTAGATATAAAGGTTGAAGAACAAGAACTAGGGAGGAACAATGGCGCTTCTTATAGCCACTGCGAATTCACGACGGTTGGGTTTGCCAGAAAGAACACCGGAGGCAAAAGCTCACCGGTGGTAAAAAGAGAAAAAGAGAAGAGGAAGAAAGAAAGAAAGAGAAAAGAAGAGAAGTAAGAGAAAGAGAGATATGGATGGTGGTGGCCGGCGGCGGGCTGACAGCGGCAGCGACCGGCGGCGGGCTGACTAGTGAGACTGGGCGGAGAAGAGAGGAAGAGGGCAGCCAAGAAGAGAGAGGAAAAGAAAAGAAGGCTGCCTCTCAACAGGATAGGCTGCCCTGTTAACGGCCAGATCACAACCTGTGCGGACGCACAGGGGCCTGTGCAGACGCACATAAGAGAAAATTTAGAGACGGTGCGAATGCACACAGTGTGAGAACGCTGCAACCAGAGAGGTTACAAAAGGATGTGCGGGCGCACACTCACTCACACAGAGGAACGCTTTTTTTTATATGTGGACAAAGGCAGGTGTGCGTGCGCACAGAGGTCCGTGCGCATGCACAGATGGTGAGAATGGGGGAGGTTGTTCCCCGCACAGGTCGTTCCCTCGCCCCCACCAAAGGGGCTCACAAAGGGTGTGCGGACGCACACGTCTGTGCGGCTGCACAGATGAAGCACAAAAAAGGACTCATACGTACGTATGAAGGCGTGCGCATGCACAAATCAAAGAAAAGGGGGCAGCGCGCATGCACAGGCTGTGCTGGCGCTGTGACCAAAGGGCATGCTAAGACGTGTGCGGACGCACAGGCTTGTGCGGCTCCAAAGATGGCTAAAAACGTAGAGTTGTGCACGCGCACAGCTTGGTGCGTACACACAGATGCCCTGTTTCAGATTTTTCTTTTCTCTTCAAAACTACGGTTCCCAACCTTAGTACACATCATACCAACCCAATATCATCCAAACAGGCACAAAATCATAGTCTACAAGTGATTCAAATTATACAACTCAAAATTATCCAACCAAATCTAATCTAAGCATTATAACACAAGAAAACAAATAGTTCAAAAAACTATAAACAAGAGATAGAGCTAGAAAAAATGTCACCATGTCTCTCACCAAGCACTTTGGTTTAGAGTCCTAAGTTGGACTTGCATGGCTTAATTGGTCACTTAGGAAGTTCCCCAAGGAGGAAAATCTCCAACTCCTTGGCTTGCTTTGGTTGAGCATGATCCTTTGAATTTGACTCCTTTGCATTATCCTCTTTTTCTTGCTCCTTGTCATCTTCATCTTCAATCACTTTGTCTTCAACTATGTCACATCCAAAAACAGAGTAAGCTCCATGAATGGGAAGGGAACTTGACTAACTCGCCATCCGACTCAAAAGAATAGACTCCCGAGTGTGCATTTAACTTGAAACGGGCGGTCTTCAAGAATGGTCATCCAAGGAGTATTGATGATGGCTTGGTTGAGTCAATGGGAGGGGTCTCTAAGATGTGAAAATTAGCTGGAAAGAGCAATCCTTGAATATTGACAATTACATTCTCTGCAATCCCCACAACTGACACAATACTCTTGTCGGCTAACACAAACCTCGTCCCGGATCTCTTAAGAGGTGCTTAGTTCAATCTCTCATAGATGGAAAGTGGCATGATGTTCACACACACCCTCAAATCACACATACAATCCATGAATTTAGTCCCACCAATCAAACAAGTGACCAAACATGGTCCGGGATCATTACATTTTTCAGGAAGTAAAGAAGAGATAGAGTCATCTACCGACTTTTTGTTGAGGTTGCCAAGCTTGACTTTGTGAGTTTAAATATCCTTGAGGAACTTGGCATATTTCGGCACTTGTTGAATGTCTTGAAAGAGAGGGATGGTAACTTCAACTTTCTCAAAAACTTCCAGTACAGTGGGGTCAAGATCCTCTTGCTTCTTTGCTTTCTTAGCTATAGTTGGGAAGGGGATGGGCAAAGGCTCTTCAAGCAAGGTCTTTCTCTTTGGCTCCTTGACCTTCGGTTGTTCTTTTTCATCTTCACCAATATTTTCATCTTCACTCCTCATCATCTCTACTTCATCTCCTACCTCCTCATTATTTGTCTCCTCATTCAACTTTAAAGGTATTTCTTATCCAACTTAGTACCACTCCTAAGAATAATGACATTTATGCTTCCTTTAAGATTGGGTTGAGGTTGGGAGGGTAAACTACTTGAGGTTGAAGCTTGTTGGGTGCTTTGTGTGGTTTGAGGAGGGAGAGTCAAATGGGTAAGGGCTTCGACTATTGTAGCCATGTAAGCATCTTGTTTCTTATGGAACTCTCTTTGTTCTTGCATGAAGGTATGGATGGTGTCATTCATGTGGGATTGATTGGAAGGAAGGGCTTGGTTAACTTGAGAAGGATTGGGTCTACTATTTGGATGTTGATACTTCACTTGAGATAGAGGTTGTGGGGGTTGTTGGTATTGTTGATGGTATTGTGGTTGGCCTTGGGGGTGTTGATGGTAGTAGACTTGAGCGTTTTGGTTGGGTTGAGCTTGGGAAGCTTGGTTTCACCTTTGGGTTGAGTTATCTCTCCACCCTTGGTTTTGATTACCTCCATGTGGGTAGGGTCCTTGGTTGTAGTTGGGTCTTTGTGGGTAGGGGTTAGCAACCACCAATGTAGTGTCCTTTTGGATTTGAGGACACTCATCGGTGTAATGAGTAGTACAAGAACAAACACCATATATACTTGATGGTCCTTCGGTCCTAGGAGGTTGAGGTGGGGCATTTGTCAAAGCTTGAGGGATTGGTTGCCCTTGGGTGATTTGCCTCAACAAAATTGTCATCTCACCAAGGGTCTTAGTCAAAATAGCATCCCTGGAGGGAGAAACCTCGCTCACAGCTTTTGGTTGTGGACTTCTAGCCCTAGAGTGTTGAGTGGAATCCGCTAGGTCCAATATAACTTCCCATGCTTCTGATGCGGTCTTGTTTTTGGTCAATGATCCTCCACTCGCGGCATCTAAGAGAAGCTTATCTTGGTGGTGCATTACTTGACAGAAATAACTTATCAAAACCAACTCATCTATCTGGTGGTGAGGGCAATCTTCCAGCAACTTCTTAAATCTCTCCCAATATTCATACAAAGTCTCCCCATCCCGTTGCACAATGCAAGAAATCTCTCTTCTCAGCTTGTCTGTTTTCTAGGGAGGGTAGAACTTTTCCAAGAATTCTTTTCGCAACAAGTCCCAATTGGATCTAACTTCCCCCGGATGAGTATAAAACCATTCCTTCGCTTTTCCTTCCAAAGAAAAATGGAAAGTGAAGACCAATACAGCGGCTTCATCCGCTCCATGTCTTCTCGCAGTTGCACATGCAACTTGGAAATCCTTAAGGTGCTTCAGAGGATCTTTCCCAGGCAATCCATTGTATTTGGCGAGCAAGTTGATTGTGCCAGACTTAAGCTCAAAATTCAGATCCAAGGCCGGATATAGAATCTGAAGTGGTTACAAGGCAAGATCAGGAGCTCCGGCCTCCTTTAAGGTAATCCTTCGAGGTGGGTCCGCCATGACGGTGTCACCTGAGTCACTCAAAGACAGTTTAGTACTCTCCATAGATGAATATAGAGTCTCCTCGTTGATTGGAGAATGATGGTCATGGATAGGTGGTGATTGTGAATGGCAATGGTCCTCAAAGGAGCCCACACTACAAGAAAAATACCCATTCAGCCACATTTTTTTTAAGCTACATTTGAAAAGCGTAGCCTATTCTATGAATAGGCTATGCTTTTCTCTATGTTGCCTTTTTATAAAAGAAAAGGATACATAATTATGGCATCATTTAAAACGTGTAGCCTTAGGTATTATAGAAATCACTTATAAAGCGTAGCCGTAGGTTGATATCTATAGGTTCACTTTTTCTATCAAAGAAGATGTTTTTAGAGAGTAGCCTATTTGTTAAATTTTGGATGCGTTTTAGAAGTGATGCCTAATGTATCTAGAGCCAAATACACCCACAACACTTAGTAATTTTTTTCTCCTTATCACTAAATCACATTCACGTTCCAGCACGGTAGCACCCTCACTTTCACAACTCACCCTTACCCTAACTCACCTTCGCCGTGCACCCTTTCAGACACACACCCAGATCCGAGACAATGAGTGAATCAGAGGGAGGAGAGGAGGAGACAGAGATGAGAGCGCAAGCGAGAGACCAGAGAGTGAGAGGGGGTCACCGCCGCAACTGTCGTGGAGGAGGGAGTCCAGAGGAGAGAGAGAGAAAGATGATTCGCAGACTAAATGGAGAGAAAGGTCGAAGACGCGACGCGAGAGAGAAGGAGGCTGTTCCGTCGTGCACTGTCGTCACTCTTCGGGTCAATTGAAGCCGCCGCTGCTGCTTGGGCTTGCCGTGCTCCTGTCCTCACTTTCGGCTTCTACGATTTACTTCTTGTTCGTACTCCCAACCCCTCTCTCTCTCTCTCTAACTTTCATTTCATTCTCATTTCAATTTCAATTTCAATTTCGATGTCTCTGCAGGCGTTTCATTAGTGCCGTTTTCGACGCCAAGGGTGCGGATAGAATTCTCTCCTTTGAAAGTTCTGCTGCAGTCTCCCCAGACCTCTTCTTCAGGTTTCGGTTTCTATTTGGATTACTTTTCTCAATTCGATTTTGATCCATCTGCTAATTAATTGGGTTGATTAATACCAGATCATATATCTCGCCATAATCAGTTCAACATATTATTTCATTGTAAAATCATGTTTAACAAATCATATATGATTAATGTGAATGAAGAACACTAGGTTGAGTTAAATTGAATTGAATCATGGATAAGACATAAGAGCATGTTAGCTGGTTTGGAATTACTTCCAGAAGCTTATCAACAAAGAATAGTGTCTATGATGGAACAAGTTAGCTGGTAAACATCATTGCTGGATTCTAAATAAATCAATATCTGTTATGTATCATGTTATTAAGATGTGGACACATGTATCTTATGTTAACATTTTAGTCAACGTGAGTAACCTTATTATTATTATTATCAAATAGTAATGGTATATTAGTTTAGCTAAGTAATAAGTGAGTTTTTATTTTTAGTTATTTGATTACATGTTCTATCTTATAACCCCAAAATCATGTTCACCCCAATTAAATTATACAAAGCTTGTTGCTGCGACACTAAATAAAAATATGCTATAAAAAATCCAGCTAATGATAAATTATGTCTTGTTAAATTATTTTGGATTTTGATTTTGATGCATTCACCTAATCATCCTTTAAGTCTTGTTTGTTTATACTGATGCTTAGATCAATGAAATGGTAAGTGTTGATTCTTAGATCAATGTATTATGAATATAAGATTGTTCTTGACAGGACAAGGTCCCTGCCTTCTCTCCAAAGAAAGCAAAAAGCTTCATTGAGAGTGAATTGGGAGCTTCCATTAGCTTACTGTTTAGGGAGTTCGAGGATCGGCCAATAGCCGCTGCTAGTCTTGGTCAGGTAGCATAAGATCAGCCTGCTGCTTACTTTCTCTGAGGATTGATATGAACCAGTAATGATCTTAATACTGTTTAGGTTCATCGTGCTATCCTGCATTTAATTTTATGTTCTTTGCTAATAAGCTTATCGAGCATGTTAGATGGTTTGGAATCCTTTAAGCTATGTACCTACCTTATTTTAATTTAACTTTTTTGCAGAAGACAGCTATAAGAAATGCTTGATTACAAGTAAAGCAAGTTGATTCCTTAGTGCCAAACAGAGTTAGAGTTTTGTTTCCAATTTTAGAGTTGTCTTCAGGGATTATTGAGTAAGTTTTTAACTTTGAATTTGCTAGTATATTTCTTATAGGAAGGGCGTCTTTGGGAATTGGGAAGGGTATATTAAATTGTGACTAAAAGGAAACCTTTTTACTAGTATACTTTGTGGCAGGATTTATTGTAACATTGAATCTCTCAATGATTTTTATTGTTGCTTTATGATGTGGAGGCTGCTGTGAGTTATGAGATTGGAGTCATTTTCAGGTTTGATTTGCATTTATTTAATTTTCTATAGCGAATGTGATTTCTTTTCAAGTAGGTGCTTCTCTATGTGGATGAGAAGAAAATAGCAGCTTGGTATAAGAAGTGAGGACCTAGAAGATTCATTGGAGTTGTTGATAAAGGGTTGTAGCATGTCCCTTTCATTTCCAAGGCTTGTGATTCCAACAGCAATCTATGATTCTCGATTTGGTAGTGAATTTGTTTGAAGTTATTTATTATGATGATGAATTGTTGATTTGCTGCAGATTGAGCATTAAGATCCAGTTGCATCTGATGCATTCCATGAATGATAACCGCCAATAATTCAGATTGAGCCTCCATTTGGAACCGGGAACACCGCCAATGCTGTTCTGCTCTCTGCTCGCCCAATCTTCGTCACTGCCTTTATAAGTAAGTGATATGCATTCAAAATACCTGAAAACTTTTAATGATGTTAAAGTTTAAGATTGATTTGAATATTGATCCATTTGCTTGATCTAAATATCTATTGACATGTTATAATCTTCTAGATGTTGTTCTTTGTTATTATTAACAAAGTCTTTGTTGCAATGGTGGATCATGTAAATTTTATTAAAGTATTGTCAGAAATTTGTTGAAAATTGACAAAAAGAGGTAAGAATTAGGATGTTAGAATTGAGGTTGTGACTAATTGAATGATGATGATGCCAAAAATTCTGATTATTAGAGTGCAGAATTCATGTGTAAATTCACTTTTCTTGTTTTGTTATTTTTGAAGTTACAATTTGACTTTTCAACTGTAGTTGAATGAGTGATTTTCTTGTAGTGAGAAGATTAATATGTTAATTATTTTTTTCTTGTTGCATTTTTTTCAAATGATAATCATTTTTCTATATAATTATGCAGGATAATTCTCGAGATGTGAATGAAGATTGAGATATTTATCATGATAGTTTATTAGCAAAGATAGAGTGTTCGAAATTGAAAGATGTATGGTTGATGATGATGTCTTTTATTAGAAGATACATTTATATAATATAATAGTTTGGTCATTCCTAGTTTATTAGTAGTAAACTCTAAGTACATTATATGAGTATGCTTATTCTAGTTTGAGATATATGAATACTCAAAATTATGATTATCCCAATATTTTTGGTTCATTATATAATTATATTTTGTTTCAGGATAATTTTTATTATTTAAAAATTATTGTATGGTATTATTATATATGTATTTATTTAATTTTTATTTTATAATAATTAACTAATTTAAATAAAAAATAGGATTATATATATAATTATATTATCAAATAATAGAATTTTGATAAAAGGATTATTAGAGGACCTAAGGCTACGCTTATAAAAAGTAGCTATGGTATACAATGTGGCTACACTTTACAAGTGATGCAGTAGTGTTGAAAAGCGTAGCCTATTCTGAAAAAATGAAAGCTGAAAAGCGTAGCCTTTGGTCCTGGATAGCATCACTTGAAAAGCGTAGCCTATTCCCAAACGCCAAAAGCGTAGCCCTTGGTGCAAAAAAGCGTAGCCTTTGAGAATAGGCAACGGCCGAATAGGAATCACCCCAAAAAGCATAGCCATAGCTTAAGACATCATTTTTTCACTTTTGACTACACTTTTCAAGTATACTTGAATGGGTGTTTTTCTTATAGTGCCACTTCACTATTCACGAAAGCTAGCCAACACCGAGCTTGCCTTATATGAGTTAAAGTTCTTTCAATTTCTAGGTCAAAAGTGGCCAAGCTCGGGTCTGGAAGCGACCGTGTCATTCAACAGAGGAGGCAATGAAAGCATGCAATTATGAAAGGCAAAACAAAAGTAGGCAAGTAAGCAAGAACTAACTTAACACTTGATAACTATCAAAACTAACCAAAGAGGTAAAGTAGTATCAACAATTAATGCCAAGTAACAAACCAAAAATCAACTATTCACACTATTCACAAATTTACACAACCAAAATCATAGCACTCATTGCACTTAAAGTGAACTCCCCGGCAACGGCGCCAAATTTGACGAACGGCCAAATCGCATAGGTTAGGAATTTGATTATCAAAATGGAATTGGCATTGTGAGCATAGTCCTAACCCAACAAATTGACCATCAATGAAATGTTATCACAATTCAAAACAAATATAAACTAAGAGCATTTAAACTCCCAGGTCGTCTCCCAAGGAATTACTTAAGAGACAATGAGTGTGTATTCCGGTTGTAGTGATCAAGGGGTTGTCAATGAAGAAATGAAAATATAAAGCAATAAAAGAACATGCAAAATTGTAATAATTAAACTAATGAAGAAATTAAAGAACCGACTATGTAATATAAACAAGTAAAGTATAAAAGAGATTAACATAGCAATGTATGAAAAATTGAAAGCATAAAAAGGGGTCTTGGCTTGGAGTGAGCTAAGGGTCCTTCCATTGTTGGAACCATAACTATGCCAATTATGTTGGATTAATCTCACTTGATCAACCCTCACATCAGAAGGATTGCCTTAGCAAATCCTAAATTGCTTGCTAATTGCCTTAGCAACAACTTAGTGTTAGTGGGAACAAGAACAATTAACAATCCAAGGATTGACACTAAATGTTGGACATTCCAACTCTAGGAACCCAATTGCTCACTTTACCCAAGCCAAGAGACAAAAATTTAGCCTAAAACCATGTTTGACATTTTGTCAAACACTTGGTGGGCAAAAAAGCTTAAACATGAGGAAAATGAGAAATGGCTTGAAACCAAAAGCAACAATTGATCTCAATCAACAAGAATAGCATAGGAAAGCATAGACAAACATCAAACACCAAATTCATCAATAAGAAGGTGAAATTGCAAGAGAGAAGCAAAATTGAAGTATAACTTGAATTAGAAGAAAGAGTAATGATAATATAACTAAAAGGAGTAATAACAAGAGAATACTGAGATTAGCAAAATCCAATGATCAAAAATAGAAATGGCACTTGGAATCTAAAACCCTAATAAAACTCTAATGGAGAAGATAAGAAACTTAGAGAAAACTAAAATTAAAAGCTTTCTATTCTACTCCTAAAACTATACTATGCTATGCTATGTTCTATCCTTCATTCCCCCTCCAATATGAGCTAAAAGACTTCAGAAATGGGCCCCCAAAGCCCTGAAATCGCGAGTCACGTGCTTTTCTAATGAGGTCATGTACGGACACCTGTGCAGACGTACAGACGTGTGCGTCCGCACACTTTGTGAAATTCTCAACATGTGCATACGCAAGAGTAGCTATGCGCACGCACACTAGTTGATGCTTGACTGGATGCGCGACGCGCTCGAAATGATCTATGCGCTCTGCTTGGGCTCCTGTGCGGATGCACAAGAGGCTGTGCACATACACACGTCTCTGAGCTCATCTCCTTTGATTCTTCAAGTTTCCTCCACTTTGCAAGCTCTTCTTCCATTTTCTCCACCCCATTCCTACCTTATACACCTGAAATCACTCACAAACACATCAAGGCATCGAATGGAAGGAAATTAGAATAAAAATAGATCAAACTAAGCACAAAAGAGCATATTTTCATAATCAAGAACAATTTGGGAGGAACATTCAAAAACATGCTATAAAAGGGAATAAGTGTAAGTTTATATGATGAAATCCATTCAATCTTAACCAAAATTCATCATCAATTATGGATTCATGAATATGCTTAACCAATAATTTGGTATTAATCAAACAATCATTTGAAAAGAGAAATGTTAAGACCATACTCACTCACTTTTGCAGTTCATTCAATATTGGAGAAAGGAAAGTAATCTGGATTTCAAATATATATGCCTTTGCCTTAGCCTCTTTCACGTTAAAAGCCTTAGTCAACTCCAAAATATCTCTAAATCAGACAGAGTAAGCATGAAAAAGGCAAGTATCAATAGATTATAAACCATAGAAGTTTGTCAAAATATTGAATATCAAAAAGGAAATGGGATTCACAAGTTATAATGTAATCAGGGCATCAAAAAAATAAAAAAACAACATAAAAATTAATTAATTTTCTCCAAAAAGTGCTACAATCTTTGCCAATTATATATCACTACAGATAACTCAATTAGGTTTATAATGTGATTAAGCGTGCTTAACTGCTTATTGTAACACCCTAATTACCCTAAGCCTTACCTCTAGCCGTAAAGCAAAGGTTAATTAGAGGTTATGACAATTCTAAGGCTTATACATACATATATATACGAGATATAGATGTAAGGAAATAGAACATATATATATAAGAATATATTAATCATAGGCAACTAGCCACGGCTTGCAGAGTTTGAGCCAACCAATTATAAACAAAAAATACAGAGTTTTGGAATTAAAACAACTTATACAACTTATCTCTCCAATAAGCCTCTGAGGCCATAAAGCTAAATATACAAGAGGTGAGAGAATACTATGACAAAAGTAAAATAGTAATAAACAAGGAACAAACCATACTCCGCCTTGTCACCATATTCGCAATCTCACCGAAGTAGATTACGACCTGCATCTGAAAAACAATAACAAAGTATGGAATGAAAACCGGAGGTTCTCAGTATGGTAACAGTGCCCAATGATGTAAGATGTAAGGCTCCGGGACGCCGAAGGCAATCCTAGAACTTCACATCACATACAGATATTCAAGCTTAGAACAAAATAAATAAAATAACTTAAACCATAAACCGGGTTTTCTAAACATAGGGGAATTCTAACTAATACTAATCACACCGTTGTATCCCACAGCCTTCGCCAACCTAACCTCTGTGCGATCCCATCGCCACCGCCTACCTAACCTCCTTAGCACCAGACAATCACAATTAATGCAAACAAGTAAAACACAGATAATATTCATATACAACAAGTAGTTCAAGAAGCAGGTAGGTATGTTATACAATTAGGCAAACTCAAATAAACAAAGCAAGAAAGCATATAGAAGATGCATGACGAACGGGTTCTTGCGTGGTCTAGAATTTTACAAATAAGCTCTCGTTGAAAGTATAGCTTCTAAACCAACAAAAATCCTTTCATACAAAAAAACTTGTTTGTCACTAAAGCAAACCCAGTAAAATTTATAACCGAAGTATTTAAACCTCAGGTCGTCTCTCAAGGAATTACAGGGAGGTATGATTTATTATTGGTTATGGAAAAGTATTTTTTGGGTTTTTTAAAGGTTTGAACAAGGAATTTAGATGGCAAGAAAATAAATTAATAACTAGAAAAACTCTTGGCAAGGTATGAGAACTGGAAATCCCATCCTAGTTATCCTTATCAGTTGTGATGAGAATTGTTTATTGCTCCCACTTAGTTAACCCTTACTAAATAAAGGAAAGTCAAGTGGACTAATCAGTTTGATTCCTCAAATCCTAGTCAACTCCTATGGAAAGACTAGCGTTAGAGGAATCCAAATCAATCAGCAAATTCCAATTTTCAATCAGCACCGAGTTTGATAACTCAAGTGTCACCAATTACTCAACCAAAGCCAAAGGGGGAAAAATCCAAATTATTTATATCATAAATAAAAGAAAGCAATCATAAATCTGAAATACCTCAAATTATATTAAATACAAAATCAAATACAACATGAGAATTCATAAATCAAAGTAATAGAATAAATAAAAATAGAAGAGAAACCAAAGTAAAGGAACATTGAATCTGGAATGAAGAAGAAGTAAACCTAACGTATGAGAAATCCTAAATCCTAAAACCTAAGAGAGAGGAGAGAGCCTCTCTCTCTAGAAAAACTACATCTAAAACTAAAATTTTGAATGATTATCCGTCCATATGAATAGATGGATTCTCCAACTTTATAGCCTCTAATCTGTGTTTTCTGGGCCAAAAACTGGGTCAAAACACGGCCTGAAATCGCCCCCAGCGTTTTTTGTTAATTCTGTAGATCGCACATGTCACGCATACGTGTCAATCACACGTTCACGTTGCTGATCATTTTGCCGTGTCACGCATTCGCGTCATATTGCAGAACTCCAATCCACACATACGCGTCAGGCACGCGCACGCATCACTGCAATTTTCTCCATGTCACGTGCACGCGTGAGCTATGCGTGCGTGTCGCTGCTCGCTAGTTATCTCCTTAGTTTCTTGTGTTCCTTTCATTTTTTGCAAGCTTCCTCTCCATCCTCTAAGCCATTCCTGCCCTGTAATCTCTGAAAACACTTAACACACATATCAAGGCATCGAATGGTAATAAGAGATGATTAAAATACACAAATTAAAGACCCTAGGAAGCAAGTTTTCAACCATAGATCAAGACTAGGAAGGAGTTGTAAAGCCATGCAAATCATATGAATAAGTGGGTAAAGACTTGATAAAAACTACTCAATTAAACACAAGATAAACCATAAAATAGTGGTTTATCAATGCACATGATAAATGTCTGTCCTATTGGCTGTGATATCACATTGTCGGTTCAACTGCCAACCCGACACATCTCCATGGAGATGTTGCCCTTCGGAATCATCATATAGGAACCCCCGAGATATAGTGCGCAGATCACTATCCATGGTTTTGTGCTTGTACACTCTATTGATTCGAAGGGATGCGAGCGGGATACTATTGCCACCGACCTCACATCTCAATGCAAGCGGGACGAACCACCGCCCTTACCCCGCTGCCACTACCTCGACAGGCAGGATCCAACCACCATCCCTGCCGGGCACATAGCGCCTCATAATCTCAATATACTGGTACATCAGTGGTTTTCAGAAAACATTTTCAGCATATCATGGATCCATCATCTCATTCAGAGTCCTCGACTCATCTCAACCACTATCAACTCACATTTTCATTCCTTTTTCTCACTCCACCAAACCCATCCCTAGTACACCAAAAACCTAAACCTCCGTTTTCTAGTTTTTCATAATAATCATCAACTAAAACCCTTAGCTTATTTCCCATATTCCTATACTCAAAATTAAGCTCAAAAGCCTTAAAATGGTGTTATAGAAGCTTACAACCTTGTTGAGAAGGTGAAATAGTTGAAAACAAAGTTAAAATTTAAGAAACAGGATGTGTGCGTACGCAAAAGGGTGTGCATGAGCACGCCCAGGAAGATTTTAAAAGTGTGCGTACGCACAGGTACTAAAAGTTATAAAGTCTCCTCACTCGCACAACCTGTGCTAGCGCCCCCAACAGACGACCCTTCCCAACTTGTGCGTGTGCACAGGGGTGTGCGTACGCACAGGTTGTAAAACTCCATTGGTGTGTCCATGCGCACATACCAGAAATCACAAAATTCTGTAACTCTGCAGAATTTCAGATTTTTACACCTATCCTTGAATGATCATAACTTCCTCTACAAAAATCCAAATTTTACAAACTTTATATCAAATCAAAGGGTTTTCAATAATCTTTATATCTAAACCAAATTCAACAAATTTTTAAAACCGAGGCAAAAGTTATGATCAAACAAAGTTCACCAAAAATCTATTTTTACCAAAAGCCTCAAAACCTCAATTTTACCAAAACTCACAATTCAAAACCAAACCAATCACAACCCAAACAATACCAAAACAACATAAAGGCCCATACCATTTCCCTCCCAACTCAATCATTCATAATATCCTAATTACACCATTCAACACAATCAACACCCTTAACCATCAACATCCAAAACCATCATAATCAT
Organism: Arachis duranensis; assembly: GCF_000817695.3. Lineage (NCBI taxonomy): Eukaryota > Viridiplantae > Streptophyta > Magnoliopsida > Fabales > Fabaceae > Arachis > Arachis duranensis. The sequence continues at coordinate 23,062,658 of NC_029775.3, forward strand.
TTATAATCATCACCAATCACCAACAACATCAACAACCACTATAATTTCACATCTATTTCAATAACTATCACCAAACAATGTCTAGCATTACCCAAAATCATCAAAACAATTATTCCTCACATTATTCTCCAAAAATTCACATACTTCACCCATTTGTCATCAACATTAACATTCATACTCCTCCACAATTTAATCTCATAACAAGGGTAAATTACAACATTCATCATTACTCATCAACCATATCAACAACCCTCATCAACAACACCAATAATCAACTCTCATTAACACCAACAATCCCCAATAATCATCATCAACCACAATAATCCAATATAACCAATAATTATATCAATTCACATATAATTATTCATACACCAATATCATTCAATCCTATCTTAGGGTCAACTAGCCTAAGTGTCCAGAAACATTACATATTACATAAAGGAAATCAAAACCATACCTTGACCGATTCCCAAACGCACCAAACACTAAAACGAAACCACCAAGCTTGATCCAAGCCTCAACTAACTCCAACAAACACCAAAGCTCAACAAACAACACATATATCAACAAAATCAAAACCTAGAAACCACAACATACAACACTACAAAGGTTTATGAGCAAGTCACCTTGTCCAAAGATGATTGGGACAATTTCTAACAATTACCCGCTACTAGAGATCACCTAAATAACCAAAACTACAAAACTTGCTCAAAAATCAAACCTAAAACGTGCAGAAATCTAGGGCACAAAACTGCAGAGTGAAACGCAATTTATTTCCAGCTTTTCTTAAATAGAAATGAAGATCTCATGAAGAGCTTCATATGGCCGCAAACGGCTCGTCAATCGAAATCTCGTAGCTCAAGTTATGGCTCCCAGAAGGTGGAGGTGAATAGTAACAATGGGGTTTCACCCCCCCACCACCACCTATCCGAGTTCTCTCTCTCTCTCTCTTCCCCTCAAAATGAGTTTGAAACTCATTAATCACACATATATATGTTGGACCTTAGACCCGATTTGGGCCCGGTCCAACCCGTTAGCGTTTTTGGTCCGTTTGGCCCACTTTGGGGCAAAACCTTTAAGATTAGTGCCCGATTTTCAATTCTAAATTATTTTTTTTCATTTCAAAACAATAAATCAACTTTCAAAAACCTTATTTTCTAAAAAACACGGTACTGGATAGGCTAAAGCCGGTACTGCTAGCTTAAGCGCCAGTACGCATTTTTACAAAACTTTTCGAAACAGATATATTTTCCAGCTCAAAAAAATTCATTGAAATCAAATTTCACCTTTTTATTTTCAAATCAAAACTTCTAAATTTTGAATCTATTCCGATGACTAAAATTATTATTTTTAATAAAGCGGATTTTCGTGAAAAACCCTGGTTCTTACATTCTCCCCACTAAATAAGAAATTGTTCCCTCAAAATTTGAATCACCTGAGAAAAGCTCGGGATAATCCTTTCGCATCTCAGACTCTAATTCTCAAGTGTGCTCTTCAACTCCTGCTCGCTCCCAAGCAACTTTAACCAATAAAACTTCCTTTCCTCGTAGCTTCTTCACACAAGTGTCATCGACTCTCACTGGCATCACTTGGAAAGTCAAGTTCTCCCTCAACTCGACTGATTCAGGCTCTAACACATGAGCCGCATCTGACATGTACTTACAAAGTTGTAACACGTGGAATACGTCATGCAAGTTAGACAGATGAGGTGGCAAAGCTACTTGATATGCCACTGGCCCGAATCACCTTAGAATCTCAAACGGTCCAATGAACCTCGGATTCAACTTCTTAGTCTTAATCGCTCTTCCAATCTCAGTTGTAGGTGTAACCCTCAGGAATACATGTTCTCCCACTTCAAATTCTATCAATTTCTTTCCCTGGTCCGCATAACTCTTCTGTCAACTCTGAGAAGTTAGGATCCTTGCACGAATCTCCTTAATGTTCTCAGTAGTCTCTGCTACCAAATCTGAACCCAAAACACCTATTTCACCCAATTCAAACTAACAAGTGGAGATCGGCACTTCCGTCCATATAAGGCCTCATACAGAGCTATCCCAATGCTCGCATGAAAGCTGTTGTTGTACGCAAACTCAACCAATGGCATGTAATGGTCCCAACTTTCGGGTTGATCCATAACACAGGCTCTTAGCATATCTTCCAACATCTGAATAGTCCTCTCCAACTGTCCATCCTTTTGTGGATGATACGTCGTACTGAGACATAGTCTCGTACCAAAAGCTTTTTGAAAAGCTCCCCAAAATCTTGATGTGAATCGGGGATCACAGTCTGACAATATGCTCGATGGCACACCGTGCAACCTTACTATCTCCTTTATATACAACCTTGCTAATCCCTCCATAGAGCAGTTTTCTCGAATAGGCAGAAGACGAGCGGATTTGGTTAAGCGATCCACGATCACCCAAACCGCATCAAATCCAACCTAGTCCTCCCAATCACAAAGTTCATCGCAATTCCTTCCCACTTCCACTAAGGAATCTCAAGTGGCTATAGCATTCCCAACGGCTTCTAATGCTCTATCTTTACTTTTTGACACGTCAGGAACTTAGATACCGTTGAGGCTACATCACCTTTCATCCCAAGCCACCAGAACATCTTCATTAAGTCATAATGCATCTTCGTGCTTCCGGGATGAATGAAAAACCCACTGTTATGAGCTTCCGACAACAAGTCTTATCTCAAACTTCCAACATCTGGTATGCAAATCCTCCCCTTATATCTCCTTAACCCTTCATCATCCTTGGTGAATTATCCAAGCTTCTTCTCACCAACTGGTTAAAATAATTGTTGAAGCTTTTGCTCATCTTGCTGAGCCCTCTAAATCTCCGTTTTAAAAGTACTTGAAATCTGTAACTGATTCAAACAAGTTCTTCCGGCAACCTCACTAATATCCAACTTAAGATCCACAAACTTATCCACTAGCTCCGCTTCCTTGATTCTCATCCAAGCAATTGTTAAAGATTTCTGGCTCAATGCGTTTGCTATTACATTCACCTTTCCAGGGTGATAACTCAGTTCAAAATCATAATCCTTTAGAAACTCCATCCGCCTCCTAATAAAATTTTTCGCCCTTGAAAATTCGAATCACGTGACACATCCCCAACGAAGCGTTCTACCGTGTTGATGTTCTCTTTCGCCTTCCGCTGCATCACTCTGATATCGTCATTAAGAATCCAAAATTTTTCCTTAAACCAAATACCGATTTTGTAGTATTTTTCAAAAACCCTTGAAAACAAGTTCAATCCAAAAGAGTCCATTGTTAAAACCTTATCAAAAGAGTCAAAAACCTTTTTATTTGTAAATCAATCATTGTGAAGCATGATTTTTCCTAAATTCATTAGAATCTTTAAATCAGAACCTTTCAATCTGAATCCCTTTTGATAAGTTAAAATTTACAAACCAAAATCACAAGTTAACAAAATCTTAGAACTCACTTTCCTTTTTAAATCGTATCATTTGAGCAAAAGTTCCAATCCTAGTTTTAAAACCAAATTATTTAACCCAAAGCTCCAAACCAGATTTGAAAATCATTCTAAACCTTAAAACTGCAAAAATCATAGTTAAAACCGCAAAGGCGTTAGTCGGTACTTCCGTTGCCACTAGTGCTGAGCCGCACCCATCACCCATAAAGAGAATCGATGAGACTTTTAGTCATACCGGGCAACCATTTTGGCACATCCACTCTGATAGTTCGTCATCACAAGTCCGAAATCCTCGGCTACCGCCACTAGAATCTCTCTTTCCCATGGTTTACTCCCACACAACTCTAAGCCCTTGTAATCCTAATGGCAACCTTACAGAGATAGAACTAAGCTAACCTCAGGTCCAGACAATATAATACTCAAAACATACGCTTACCTCTTGTCGGAGGATCTGACCCCGTCGTATCACGTGCATCCACGGTACACACACGGCCTGACTGTTGATTCTGACCCTCATCTCGGTTCTTCCTGAGGCGACAATTCTTAGATATATGTCCAGGCTTCCCACATGTATAGCATAGACTATTTCCTTTCGCCTGATGAAACTGGGCTTTGTTGTCCCTTCTGAAGTTCCCTTGACCTTGCAGATGCTGAGGAGTATGTCCATCTTTCTCGAATTTATATCTCCTTGGTCCGAGGTAATCATCGTGTTCCCTACTAGTGTTTCCTCCGTGAGTGTCCCTTGACGAGGCTACCGTCCTTGCATATTCTTCAACAACCCTCGCCTTGTCCTCCAATTCAAAGAATCTCCTAATCTCCAATAGAGCCACAACACGCCTGATATCTTCCCTCAGCTAACGCATTTCCATTCCTCATAAGACTCAGGAGTACCCTGACTTATCCTCGAGAACCTACAGAGTTCCTCAAACTTGCTGGTGTATTCTGCTATACTCATGGACCCTTGCTTCTGTTGTAAGAGCTCCAATTCTCTGGCCTCCCTGATTGACTCATGCAAGTACTTTTTGTAGAAAGCTTCCTGGAATAACGTCCATGTAATGTCCACATTCTGTGGGGTAGAAATCGGCGCTCTCTTTGCTACCATTGCTGAGCTTCTCCCAATAGTTGATAAGTTGCATATTCCACAAACTTGTCATATGGTTTAGGGTTTAGTTTGCAAGACCCGCTCTGCAGCTTGGAACCAGTTGTCTACTACAGTAGGAACTGTCGATCCATTGAAAGTAGGCGGGATAGCTTTCAGAAAACCAGCTAGAGTTCTCAGGACACCATTCAAGCTGTCCTTAGCACCTTCTCCATTTCCATTTCCGTTTCTGGCCGGTTGGGCTAACCTCTGCATAGCTTGCAGAGTCACAGGAGCATTCGCTTCCATGGTGTTCGCCAGATTTACCATTGCTGCTATGAACTCGGCATGATTATCAGCCGGTTGCTCATTCCTACTCTCTCGTGAACATGCTTGACCTTGTCCGTGAGTAGCCATTTGGTTTCCTGTCTACACCAAACAATCGAAATCAAGGTGATCAGTCTCAATATCAAAAGACTCGAGTTTCAATTATCCCAAACAGGCACTCACAAACAAGCATGCTATGCAATATCAAGTAGATAACCTAATAGCATCAAAGAAAAAGACACAAAGAGTATACAATGAAGCACAATCGGTCCATCCTTCAGGCTCACGAGGACAAACCGCTCTGATACCACTAAATGTAACCCCCTAATTACCCTAAGCCTTAACTTTAGCCGTAAAGCAAAGGTTAATCAGAGGTTACAACAATTCTAAGGCTTATACATATATATATATAAGGAAATAATATATTCTAGAAGACTGATGAAGGATTAAAGCTCAAAATCGCATAATGCGGAATTACATATGTGAAGCGTTCGCACACAGTAACTAAACGCATTTGGCACGAAAGGATACAAAACATAATATACACAACCTTGCAATAAAGCTCAAAATAGTAATAAATAAGGAACGAACCATACTCCGCACTGTCACCATACCCACAATCTCATCGAAGTAGAATAAGACCTGCATCTGAAAAACAACAAAGTATTGAATGAGAATCGGAGGTTCTCAGTATGGTAGCAGTGTCCAATGATGTAAGATGTAAGGCTCTAGGACGCCGAAGGTAATCCTAGAACTTCACATCACATACGGATATTCAAGCTTAGAACAAAATAAATAAAAGAACTTAAACCATAAACCGGGTTTTCTAAACTTAGGGGAATTCTAACTAATACTAATCACACCGTTGTATCCCACAGCCTTCGCCAACCTAACCTCCGTGTGATCCCATCGCCACCGCCTACCTAACCTCCTTAGCACCAGACAATCACAATTAATGCAAACAAGTAAAACACAAATAATATTCATATACAACAAGTAGTTCAAGATGCAGGTAGGCATGTTATCCAATTAGGTAAACTCAAGTAAACAAAGCAAGCAAGCAAATAGAAGATGCACATGATGAATGTCTGTCCTATTGGATGTAATATCACATTGTCGGTTCAACTGCCAACCTGATACATCTCCATGGAGATGTTGCCCTTTGGAATCATCATATGAGAACTCCCGAGATATAGTGCTCGGATCACTATCCATGGTTTTGTGCCTATACGCTCTATTGATCCGAACGGATGCGAGTAGGATACTTTTGCCACCGACCTCACATCTCAACGCAAGCGGGACGAACCACTGCCCTTATGCCACCACCGCTACCTCGACAGGCAGGATCCAACCACCGTCCCTGCCGGGTGCATAGCATCTCATAATCTCAATATACAATGGTACATTAGTGGTTTTCAGAAAACATTTTCAGCATATCATGGATCCATCATCTCATTTAGAGTCCTCGACTCATCTCAACAACTGTCAATTCACATTTCCATTCCTCTTTCTCAGTCCACCAAACCCATCCCTAGTACACCAGAAACCTAAACCTCCATTTTCTAGTTTTTCATAATAATCATCAACTAAAACCCTTAGCTTATTTCCCATATTTCTATACTCAAAATTAAGCCCAAAAGCCTTAAAATGGTGTTATAGAAGCTTACAACCTTGTTGGGAAGGTGAAATAGTTGAAAACAAAGTTAAAGTTTAAGAAACAGGACGTGTGCATACGCACAGGGGTGTGCGTGCGCACGCCCAAGAAGATTTTAAAAGTGTGCGTATGCATAGGGGTGTGCGTACGCACAGGTACTAAAAGTTGTAAAGTCTGTTCACTCGCACAATCTATGCTAGCGCCCAACAGATGACCCTTCCCAACTTGTGCGTGTGCACAGGGGTGTATGTACGCATAGGTTGTAGAACTCCATTGGTGTGTGCGTGCGCACATACCAAAAATTACAAAATTCTGTAACTCTGCAGAATTTCAGATTTTTACACCAATCCTTGAATGATCATAACTTCCTCTACAAAAATCCAAATTTTACAAACTTTATATCAAATCGAAGGGTTTTCAATAATCTTTAATTCTAAACCAAATTCTACAAATTTTGAAAACCGAGGCAAAAGTTATAATCAGACAAAGTTCACCAAAAATCCATTTTTACCAAAAGCCTCAAAACCTCAATTTTACCAAAACTCATAATCCAAAACCAAACCAATCACAACCCAAATAATACCAAAACAACATAAAAGCCCATACCATTTCCCTCCAAACTCAACCTTTCATAATATCCTAATTACACCATTCAACACAATCAACACCCTTAACCATCAACATCCAAAACCATTCATAATCATCACCAATCACCAACAACATCAACAACCACTATAATTTCTCATTTATTTCAATAATTATCACCAAAAAATGTTTAGCATTACCCAATTCACATACTTCACCCATTTGTCATCAACATTAACATTCATATTACATAAAGAACACAGAAACTATACCTTGGCCGATTCTCAAATGCACCAAACACCAAAACAAAGCCACCAAGGTTGATCTAAAGCCTCAACCAACTCCAACAAACACCAAAGCTCAACTAACAACACATATATCACCAAAATCAAAACCTAGAAACCACAACATACAACACTACAAATGTTTATAAGCAACTCACCTTGTCCAAAGATGATTAGGGCAATTTCCAAAAATTACTCGCTACTAGAGATCACCTAAACAACCAAAACCATAAAACTTGCTCAAAAACCAAACCCAAAATGTGCAGAAATCTAGGGCACAAAACTCGAGAGTGAAACGCGACTTCTTACCAGCTTTTCTTAAATATAAATGAAGAGCTCGTTGAGAGCTTCGTGTGGCTGCAAATGGCTCGTCAATCGGAATCCCGTAGCTTAAGTTATGGCTCCCGGAAGGTGGAGGTGAATAATAACAATGGGGTTTCACCCCCCACCACCACCTATCCGAGTTCTCTCTCTCTCTTCCCCTCAAAATGAGTTTGAAACTCATTAATCACACATATATATGTTGGACCTTGGGTCCGGTTTGGGCCCAGTCCAACCCGTTAGCATTTTTGGTCCGTTTGGCCCACTTTGGGCCAAAACCTTTAAGATTAGTGCCCGGTTTTCAATTCTAAATTATTTTTTATCATTTCAAAACAATAAATCAACTTTTAAAAACCTTATTTTCTAAAATACGCGGTACTGGACAGACTAAAGCCGGTACTACCAGCTTAAGCGCCAGTACGCATGTTTACAAAACTTTTCGAAACAGATATATTTTCCAGCTCAGAAAAATTCATTGAAATCAAATTTCACCTTTTTATTTTCAAATCAAAACTTCTAAATTTTGAATCTATTTCGGGTACTAAAATTATTATTTCTATTAAAGAGATTTTTCAAGAAAAACCCCAGTTCTTACACTTATGTGGAGAGATTTATCATCAAATATTAATTTTAATACTCGTTATACAAAATCAACACTCAGATTTGAAATGAACCTTTTTCCTATGCATCATCAATGAATTATTTGTAGTAATGTAAAGTCCTAAAAGAACACTTAGGAGATGAATGAAGACAAAAATCAAAATTAAATCTCAAGGCCTAAACTAGCCAAAGGGAAAATAACTATGGCATCTATATGGATTCAATCGGAAAAATATAACAAAATCAACAAACCCTGATGAAGCAATATGCAACGACCCTATCCTTTTTCTTCCGTCTTCCTCTCTCTATGCGTCCTCAGCGTCGTTCGTGATGGGAGATGCGATGGTGGTGGAAGCTGGCAACGACCCACTCGCGATGAAGACGACGACGACGACAGCAGAACATGAACTGACGGCGGTGATGGAGGCACAGCGGCGCTCCTTCCTCGCGTAGCTCTTCCTCTCGCTCAACGTTTCCCCCTTCTTGACAGCGACACGACGGCGCGGCGGCAGTGATGGCCATCGGTGCCATCCTCCCACTTCCCCCTCTCCTTCACCTGCTCTCTAGTTCCAGCTTCCCCCTTTCTTTTCCTTTCTTTCCCTCTCCGTTTCTTCCCTTTCTCTTGCTGTGTGTGCGTGTTTTTGTGTTGTGTGTGCATTTGGAGAAAGGAAGGGGGTGTGGCGGCTGGAAGGGTTTAAGGTTAGGGTGAGTGAGTGAGTGAGTGAGTGAGTGAGTGGGTGGGTGTGGGTAAGGTTAGTGTTCATAACCTGGGTCGACTTATGAGACCCGAGCTGTTTGAAGACAAATGACCGACCTCTTCAGGCTAGGCCGCCACTAACCTCTTCTCAAAAAGATCGGCAAAATCACCAGAAAAGCCCAAAATAGGCCCAACAGGAAGGAACACAGCCCAAATCTAAAGACAGCCAAAGCTAGAAAGATAAAGGCGATTCTCCATAAAGATAAGATGACTTCACTCAAAAGATAAGATAAGATAACTATCTTATCTCCAGAAAGGTCACTCCACACTACTATAAATACGCTGGAGCACCCAGGTATAACTCATACTCTGATTCTACTAAAAACCTGCCTAAAGCACATGCTAACTTAAGCATCAGAGTCTCTTTCAGGTACCACCCCCCTCTGGTGACCAAGGATCAGCAGCTTCACCATGATTCAGCAAGTCGGACGCAACAGCTCCGGCCGCAACAGAAGATCTCATTCGAGATCGACCTACAGTTTCAGGTAATCCATGGAACATTGGCGCCATTGCTAGGGAACCTGGAAGTCATTCCATCATCATGGCAGACAACTTTGACAACGACCACGATTCTGATCTGGAAGACAGGACACCGCATAAGAACGTGGACATCACCTCAAAAGATACACCTCAAACAAATGGCAACAAGCATTCTCAAAATACAAAAATCTTAGATGCCCTCCGAGAACAGCAGAATCGTCTCAACCAGCTCGAACAAGAAGCCGAACACCAGCGCGAAGCCGAAAGAAACCTCCGGAGAGAAACTAGGCGACGCCGAGAGTTAGAGGACAAGCTCCTAAAACTCGAAGCCGACCTTAAAACCAAAACCATTCAGTCTGGTCACGATGACAGCTCCCACAAGGATCAAGATCCCTTTACCAAAGAGATCATGAAAGCTAAAGTTCCAAAGGATTTTAAAGCTCCCGACATGACCCCATACGATGGTACCTTTGATCCAAGCCATCATCTCAGCAATTTCAGAAGCAGAATGTATCTCACTGACGCCTCAGACGCTATTCCATGCAAAGCCTTCCTGACTACCCTGAAAAAGACAGCAATTAAGTGGTTCGACAGTTTGCCTTCTAGATCCATCACAAGCTTTGATAACTTAGCCAAAAAATTTCTTGTCAGATTCTCCATCCAGAAGGACAAAGCCAAACACGTCCTGAGCCTATTATGGATCAAGCAGGAAGATCGGGAGAGTCTTTGCAATTACATGGAAAGATTCAACAAAGCGTGTTTAGACATACAAAGTCTGCCAATAGAAGAAGCTATCATGGGTCTCATCAATGGCCTACGAGAAGGACCTTTTAGTCACTCCATATCAAAAAAGCACCCAACATCTCTAAACGAGGTACAAGAACGGGCAGAAAAATATATTAACATGGAGGAGAATTCTCGATTAGGAGAGACCTTAAAACCCGGATTCTCTTACTCATCTCGGGACAAGGACAAAGAGTCTAAGAAAAAATAAGATCAAACCGGCGAGAAACCTAGAAAATACCACAATTACACCCCCCTCTTCGGGTGTCTCTTGTGGATGTCTACTGAGAAATATGCCACACTGAGAAAATCCTACCACCTCGCCCAATCAAAAGCAAAAAAGGATGGGGAAGTCGGACAGAATACTACGAATACCACCGAATCTACGGACATCCCACCAACGAGTGTTTCGACTTAAAGAATGTCATAGAAAAATTGGCAAGAGAAGGGAGACTAGATCAGTACTTAGCTAACAAAGCAAATGAACCTAGAAAAAGAAGAAGGGACGAAGAAGTCGGACGAGCTGAATGACCACCTCACACCCCGAAGAGACATGTTCATATGATAAACAAAGGATTCGCAGGAGGAGGGATCTCTAAATCATCTCGCAAAAGACACCTTAAAGAAGTATATCATGTTGGGGAAGGAGAGAGGTCATCCGACCTCCCCACCATTACCTTTACCCAAGAAGACGCAGCAGGCATCATCCCGGAACATGATGATCCCATGGTCATTACTATCATACTGGCCAACGCAAATCTCCACCGAACACTGGTAGACCAAGGAAGCTCCGCGTATATCTTGTTTAAATCTGCCTTTGACAAGCTCGGCCTATAAGATAAAGAGCTCAGAGCATATCCGAACAGCTTGTTCGGACTGGGAGACATTCCAATCCAACCACTTGGATATATCTCACTACACATGACCTTTGGAAAGGGAACCCGATCAAGGACACTTAACATAGACTACATCGTAGTCGACGTAAGCTGAGCTTACAACGCCCTAATAGGTCAGACAACACTGAACCAGCTCGCTGTAGTAGTCTCGACTCCACATCTATGCATGAAGTTCCCAACTCCAGAAGGAATCGCCACGATAAAAGGAGACCAGAAAATTATGCGACGCTGTTATAATGAAAGTCTGAACCTCAGAAGCAAAGGAGAAGAAATCAACACCATCGAATTCAGGGGAGTTCGAGGTCGCGAGGAACTTCATCCATAACCTGAAGGCAAGATCGAAGAAGTCCAGATTGGAGATGCCCTGGATAAAATAGCAAATATTGGGACAACCTTAAAAGGGGACGTAAAGGAGCCTCTGATACAGTTCCTAAAGGATAATGCCGACTTCTTTGCATGGAAGGCCGCAGACATGCCGGGCATAGACCCCAAGCTAATATGCCACAAACTGGCAGTATACCCAGGATCTCGGCCAGTACAGCAGAAGCGTATAAAGCTCGGACCGGAAAGGTCCCAAGCTGTGGAAGAACAGGTACAAGCCTTACTAGAGGCAGGATTCATAAGAGAGGTCAAGTACCCACTATGGCTAGCCAACGTTGTCTTGGTAAAAAAGTCAAATGGAAAGTGGCGGATGTGCACTGACTACACCGATCTCAATAAAGCTTGCCGAAAAGATCCCTATCCACTCCCAAGTATGACACTCTAGTGGATGCTTCTTCCGGATACAAGTACCTCTCCTTTATGGATGCTTATTCAGGATACAATCAAATCCTGATGTACCCACCCGATCAAGAAAAGACATCATTCCTAACCCCAAAAGTAAATTACTGTTATGTCGTCATGCCATTTGGACTCAAAAACGCAGGAGCTACCTACCAAAGATTGATGAACAAAGTCTTCACAGATCATATTGGGAAACTAATGGAGGTGTATGTAGACGACATGTTGGTAAAATCACAAAGTGAGGAATCATTACTGTCTGACCTTACCAAAGTGTTCGATACCATAAGAACGCATGGTATGCGACTTAATCCCGCAAAGTGCACCTTTACAGTAGAGGCTGGCAAATTCTTAGGCTTCATGCTCACACAAAGAGGAATTGAGGCAAACCCGGATAAATGCCAGGCTATACTCAACATGAAAAGTCTGACCTGCGTCAAAGAGGTCTAACAGCTCAACGGAAGACTGGCCACCCTGTCCAGATTTCTAACTGGATCAGCCATAAGATCTCTGTCCTTCTACGCAACATTAAGGAAGGGAAAGCCGACCACGGGAAGGAGAAGGACTCATATTATACCTCGCAGTAGGAAGTCGGGCAATAGCCTCAGCACTAGTCAGAGAAGACGAATGTGGGCAACAACCCATCTACTTCATCAGCAAGGCTCTACAAAGGGCCGAACTAAACTATCAAAAGATAGAAAAGTTTGCATATGCCCTCATATTAACTTCTCGACGCCTCCGCCCATACTTCCAGGCTCACACCATTAAGGTTCGAACCAACCAGCCCATAAAAGGCATTCTACAAAAGGCAGACTTAGCTAGAAGGATCCTACAGTGGGCAGTCGAGTTATCTGAGTTCGATCTTCAATATGAAGCTCGGACAGCCATCAAATCACAGTATCTGGCCGACTTCATTACCGAGTATACTGACACCCTGGGAACTCCTACAAAATGGAATCTCTACGTAGATGGCTCCTCAAACAAGACCGGGAGTGGCGCAGGGGTGATAATAGAAAGTGATCAGGGAACCCAAATCGAACTCTCCTTAAAATTCGAGTTCCCTGCTTTAAATAATCAGGCTGAATACGAGGCATTACTAGCTGGTTTGAGGCTGGCTAAGGAGGTGGGAGTTCAAAAGCTTATCATCTTCACCGATTCACAAGTAGTCACCTCATAAAAAGAAGGGAGCTACCAAGCTAAGGACCCTACCATGGAAAAGTACCTGGACAAAATCAGAGAATAGCTCGGACAACTCGGGGAATATGAAGTCTGGTGCACGAAATTGTGATCTCAATGGCGCCAACAACTTGGTATGCACAATCGTAATATCACTCTTTTTCACAACTTCGCACAACTAACCAGCAAGTGCACTGGGTCGTCCAAGTAATAAACCTTACGTGAGTAAGGGTCGATCCCACGGAGATTGTCGGCTTGAAGCAAGCTATGGTCATCTTGTAAATCTCAGTCAGGCGAATTCAAATGGTTTATAGAGTTTTGATAATTTAAAACATACATAAACATAAAATAAAGATAGAGATACTTATGTAATTCATTGGTGGGAATTCCAGATAAGCGTATAGAGATGTGTTGTTCCTTCTGAATCTCTGCTTTCCTACTGCCTTCGTCCAATCCTTCACTCCTTTCTATGGCAAGCTGTATGTTGGGTGTCACCGTTGTCAATGGCTACTTCTCATCCTCTCAGTGAAAATGGTCCTCTACGATTTCTGTACGGCTAATCAACTGTCAGATTGCTCGTCTCGGATGAAAAATACCATGCACAGATATCGTATGGCTAATCAGCTGTTGGTTCTAGATCGTGTAGGAATAGGATTTACTATCCTTTTGTGTATGTCACCACGCCCTACAGTCACGAGTTTGAAGCTCGTCACAGTCATCCCATCCCAGATCCTACTCGGAATACCACAGACAAGGTTTAGACTTTTCGAATCTCATGAATGCTACCAATGAATTCTAGCCTATACCACTGAGGTTCTAATCTCGGATTCAGATGCCCCATTGTCAGAGAGGAGTCGATGTGAATCGTTGATTAGAAACCTAAGAGATATACATTCAAGCTTGTTTTCATGTAGAACGAAAGTGGTTGTCAATCACGCGTTCATAAGTGAGAATGGTGATGAGTGTCACATAATCATCACATTCATCATGTTCTTGTGTGCGACTGAATATCTTAGAATAAGAATAAGCATGAATTGAATAGAAAATAGTAGTACTTTGCATTAATACTCGAGGAACAGCAGAGCTCAACACCTTAATCTATGGTGTGTAGAAACTCCACCGTTGAGAATACATAAGTGATGAAGGTCCAGGCATAGCCGTGAGGCCAGCCCCCAAAACGTGATCAAGAGATCAAAAGATGTTCCAAAAGATCTAAGATGTCTAATACAATAGTAAAAAGTTCTATTTATACTAAACTAGTTACTAGGGTTACAGAAATAAGTAAATGATACAGAAATCCACTTTCGGGCCCACTTGGTGTGTGCTTGGGCTGAGTATTGAAGCTTTCACGTGTAAAGGTCTTCCTTGGAGTTAAACGCCAGTTTATAACTTGTTTCTGGCGTTTAACGCCAGAATAGGGCAAAAAGCTGGCGTTGAACGCCAGTTTGCGTCGTCTAAACTCGAGCAAAGTATGAACTATTATATATTGCTGGAAAGCCCTGGATGTCTATTTTGCAACGCATTTAAGAGCGCGCCATTTGGACTTCTGTAGCTCCAAAAAATCCATTTCGAGTGCAGAGAGGTCAGAATCCAACAGCATCAGCAGTCCTTTTTCAGCCTCTGAATCAGATTTTTGCTCATGTCCCTCAATTTCAGCCAGAAAATACCTGAAATCATAGAAAAACACACAAACTCATAGTAAAGTCCATAAATATGATTTTTTCTTGAAAACTAATAAAAATATACTAAAAACTAACTAAATCATACTAAAAACTATGTAAAAACAATGCCAAAAAGCGTAGAAATTATCCGCTAATCACAACACCAAACTTAAATTGTTGCTTGTCCCCAAGCAACTGAAAATCAAATAGGATAAAAAGAAGAGAATATACAATGAATCTCACAATATCAATGAAACTTAGTCCCAATTAGATGAGCGGGGCTAGTAGCTTTTTGCTTCTGAACAGTTTTAGCATCTCACTTTATCCTTTGAAATTCAGAATGATTGGCATCTATAGGAACTCAGAATTTCAGATAGTGTTATTGATTCTCCTAGTTCAGTATGTTGATTCTTGAACACAGCTACTTTATGAGTCTTGACCGTGGCCCTAAGCACTTAGAGTTTGACTGTGGGACTTTGTTTGACTCTGCATTGAGAGAAGCTTTTCTTGCTTCCTCTTCATGGTTACAAAGGGAGATCCTTGCATTTTAAACACAAGGTAGTCATCATTCACTTGAAGGATCAACTCTCCTCTGTCCACATCAATCACAGCTTTTGCTGTGGCTAGGAAGAGTCTTCCGAGGATGACGGATTCATCCTCATCCTTCCCAGTGTCTAGGATTATGAAATCAGTAGGGATTTAAAGGCCTTTGACCTTTACTAGCACGTCCTCTACCTGTCCATAAACCTTTTTCATGGATTTGTCTGCCATATATAATGAGAATTTGGCAGCCTGTACCTCAAAGATTCCCAGTTTCTCCATTACAGAGAGTGGCATTAAGTTTATGCCTGACCCCAGGTCACACAGAGCCTTCTCAAAGGTCATGGTGCCTATGGTACAGGGAATTAAGAATTTACCAGGATCCTGTTTCTTTTGAGGTAATGTCTGCCTAACCTAGTCATTCAGTTCATTGGTGAGCAAAGGGGGTTCATCCACCCAAGTCTCATTACCAAATAACTTGGCATTCAGCTTCATAATTGCTCCAAGGTACTTAGCAACTTTCTCTTCAGTAATATCTTCATCCTCTTCAGAGGAGGAGTACTCATCAGAGCTCATGAATGGCAGAAGTAGGTTCAATGGAATCTCTATGGTCTCTAGATGAGCCTTAGATTTCTTAGGTTCCTCAAATGGGAACTCCTTTTTGTCCAAAGGACATTCCATGAGGTCTTCCTCACTGGGATTCACGTCCTCCTCCTCCTCTGTGCATTTGGCCACTTTGGTTATATTGATGGCCTTGCACTCTCTTTTTGGATTCTCTTCTGTATTGCTTGGGAAAGTACTAGGAGGAGTTTCAGTGACTCTTTTACTCAGCTGGCCCACGTGTGCCTCCAAATTTCAAATGGAGGACCATGTTTCATTCATGAAACTTAGAGTGGCCTTAGATAGATCAGAGACTATGTTTGCTAAGCTAGAGGGGCTCTGCTCAGAATTCTCTGTCTGTTGCTGAGAGGATGATGGAAAAGGCTTGCTATTGCTAAACCTGTTTCTTCCACCATTATTAAAGTCTTGTTGAGGCTTTTGTTGATCCTTCCATGAGAAATTTGGATGATTTCTCCATGAGAGATTATAGGTGTTTCCATAGGTTTCACCCATGTAATTCACCTCTGCCATTGCAGGATTCTCAGGATCATAAGCTTCTTCTTCAGAAGATGCTTCTTTAGTACTGTTAGATGTATTTTGCAATCCATTCAGACTCTGAGAAATTATATTGACTTGCTGAGTCAACATTTTATTCTGAGCCAATATGGCATTCAGAGCATCAATTTCAAGAACTCCCTTCCTCTGAGGCGTCCTATTATTCACAGGATTCCTTTCAGAGGTATACATGAACTGGTTATTTGTAACTATTTCAATGAGTTACTGAGCTTTTGTAGGCATTTTCTTTAGGTGAATAGATCTACCTGCAGAATGGTCCAATGACATCTTAGACAATTCAGACAGACCATCATAGAATATATCCAGGATGGTCCATTCTGAAAGCATGTCAGAAGGACACTTTTTGGTCAGTTGCTTGTATCTTTCCCAAGCTTCATAGAGGGATTCACCTTCTTTCTGCCTGAAGGTTTGAACTTCCACTCTAAGCTTGCTCAGCTTTTGAGGAGGAAAGAACTTGGCTAAGAAAGCCGTGACCAGCTTATTCCAAGAGTTCATGCTATCTTTAGGTTGAGAGTCCAACCATGTTCTAGTTCTGTCTCTTACAACAAAAGGGAAAAGCGTAAGCCTGTAAGCCTCAGGATCAACCCCATTGGTCTTAACAGTATCACAGATCTGCAAGAATTCAGTTAAGAACTGAAAAGGATCTTCTGATGAAAGTCCATAAAACTTGCAATTCTGTTGCATCAGATAAACTAATTGAGGCTTTAGCTCAAAATTGTTTGCTCCAATGGCAGGGATTGAGATGCTTCTTCCATGGAAGTTGGAATTTGGCAGTTAAGTCACCAAGCATCTTCCTTGCACTATTGTTGGGTTCGGCCATGTCTCCTTCTTTTTTGAGATTCTCTGTAAGGTTTTCTCTGGATTGCTGTGCTTTAGCTTCTCTTAGTTTCTTCTTCAAAGTCCTTTCAGGTTCAGGATCTGCTTCAACAAGAGTGTTCTTGTCCTTGCTCCTGCTCATATGAAAAAGAAGAGAACAGAAAAGAAGAGGAATCCTCTATGTCACAGTATAGAGATTCCTTTATGTGAGTAAAAGAGAAGAAGAATAGAAGAGGAAAAATTCGAACACAAAGAGAGAAGAGAAGAGGGTTCGAATTATGAGTAGAAGAGAAGTGTTAGTAGATAAATAAATAAATAGAAGGAGAAAAGAGAGAGAGAATTCGAATATTAAAAGAAGAGAGAAGAGAAATATTTTTTTATTTTATTATTTTGTTAGAGTTCGAAAATTAAGAATAGAGAAAAAAAATTAAAATTAAAATTTAGAAAAATTAATTAATTAAAAGAATTTGAAAAAAGGGTGAGGAGTTTTCAAAAATTAGAGAGAGAAAGGTAGTTAGGCGGTTTTGAAAAAGATAAGAAATAGTAAAACAAACAAAAAAGTTAATTAGTTAGTTGAAAAAGATTTGAAAATCAATTTTGAAAAGATAAAAAGTTTGAAAAGATTTTGAAATTGATTTTGAAAAGGATATGATTTTAAAAAGATATGATTAGAATTTATTTTTGAAAAAGATTTGAAAAGGAAGTTAAAAATATTTGATTTTTAAAATTAAAATTGATTACTTGACTAACAAGAAACTAAAAGATATGATTCTAGAATTTAAAGATTGAACCTTTCTTAACAAGAAAGTAACAAACTTGAAATTTTTGAATCAATCACATTAGTTGTTAGTAAACTTTTCGAAAATTATGAAATAAAGATAAGAAAAAGATTTCGAGAATCAATTTTAAAAAATTTTCGAACATATAGAAGAAAAATGAAAAAGATTTGATTTTTGAAAAAGTTTTGAAAAGATAAGATTTTTAAAATTGAAATCTTGACTTGACTAACAAGAAATAACTTATTTTAAAAAATTTTGGACTAAGTCAACCCAAAGATTTCGAAATTTATGAGATAAATAAGGGAAAGATATTTTTTATTTTTTATTTTTTAATTTAATGAGGAAAGAGAAAAACCACAAAATGACTCAAAAGATGAAAATTTTGGATTAAAACAATTGATGCATGCAAGAATACTATGAATGTCAAGATGAATACCAAGAACACTTTGAAGATCAAGATGAACATCAAGACCTTATTTTTGAAAAATTTTCAAGAAAAGAAAAACATGCAAGACACCAAACTTAGAGATTTTTCATGTTTAGACACTATGAATTCAAAGATGCATATGAAAAACAACAAAAGACACAAAACAAGAAAATATGAAGATCAAACAAGAAGACTTGTCAAGAACAACTTGAAGATCATGAAGAATGCAATACATGAATTTTTCGAAAAAATGCACAAATTTTAAAAACATGCAATTGACACCAAACTTAAAAATTGACACTAGACTTAAACAAGAAACACAAAATATTTTTTATTTTATGATTTTATAATTTTTTTGTATTTTTTGTTTTTCGAAAATTATTTTGGAAAAACGAAAAAGAAGAAAATTTTGAAAGATTTTTTTGAAAACTTTTTGAAAATAAAATAAGAAGAAAATTACCTAATCTAAGTAACAAGATGAACCGTCAGTTGTCCAAACTCGAACAATCCCCGGCAACGGCGCCAAAAACTTGGTGCACGAAATTGTGATCTCAATGGCGCCAACAACTTGGTACGCACAATTGTAATATCACCCTTTTTCACAACTTCGCATAACTAACCAGCAAGTGCATTGGGTCGTCCAAGTAATAAACCTTACATGAGTAAAGGTCGATCTCACGGAGATTGTTGGCTTGAAGCAAGCTATGGTCATCTTGTAAATCTCAGTTAGGCGGATTCAAATGTTTTATAGAGTTTTGATAATTTAAAAGATAAATAAACATAAAATAAAGATAGAGATACTTATGTAATTCATTGGTAGGAATTTCAGATAAGCGTATGGAGATGCATTGTTCCTTCTAAATCTCTGCTTTCCTACTGCCTTTGTCCAATCCTTTATACTCCTTTCTATGGCAAGCTGTATGTTGGGTGTCCCCGTTGTAAATGGCTACTTCCCATCCTCTCAATGAAAATGGTCCCCTATGGTTTCTGTACAGCTAATCAACTGTCGGATTGCTCGTCTTGAAAGAAATATACCATGCACGGATATCGTATGGCTAATCAGCTGTTGGTTCTCGATCGTGTAGGAATAGGATTTACTATCCTTTTGCGTCTGTCACCATGCCCTACAGTCGCGAGTTTGAAGCTCGTCACAGTCATCCCATCCTAGATCCTACTCAGAATACCACAGACAAGGTTTAGACTTTCCGAATCTCAGGAATGTTGCCAATGGATTCTAGCCTATACCACTGAGGTTCTAATCTCGGCTTCAGATGCCCCATTGTCAGAGGGGAGTCAATGTGAATCGTTGATTAGAAACCCAAGAGATATACATTCAAGCTTGTTTTCATGTAGAACGAAAGTGGTTGTCAATCACGCGTTCATAAGTGAGAATGGTGATGAGTGTCACATAATCATCACATTCATCATGTTCTTGTGTACGACTGAATATCTTAGAATAAGAATAAGCATGAATTGAATAGAAAATAGTAGTACTTTGCATTAATACTCGAGGAACAGCAGAGCTCCACACCTTAATCTATGGTGTGTAGAAACTCCACCGTTGAAAATACATAAGTGATGAAGGTCCAGGCATGGCCATGAGGCCAGCCCCCAAAATGTGATCAAGAGATCAAAAGATGTTCCAAAAGATCTAAGATGTCTAATACAATAGTAAAAAGTTCTATTTATACTAAACTAGTTACTAGGGTTACAGAAATAAGTAAATGATGCAGAAATCCACTTTCGGGCCCACTTGGTGTGTGCTTTGGCTGAATATTGAAGCTTTCACGTGTAGAGGTCTTCCTTGGAGTTAAACGCCAGTTTGTAACTTGTTTCTAGCGTTTGACTCTAGCTTGCAACTTGTTTCTGGCGTTTAACGCCAGAATATGGCAGAAAGCTGGCATTGAACGCTAGTTTGCGTCGTCTAAACTCGGGCAAAGTATGGACTATTATATATTGCTGGAAAGCCCTAAATGTCTACTTTCCAACGCAATTGAGAGCGTGCCATTTGAATTTCTGTAACTCCAAAAAATCCATTTCGAGTGCAGGGAGATCAGAATCCAACAGCATCAGTAGTCCTTTTTCAGCCTCTAAATTAGATTTTTTCTCAGGTCCCTCAATTTCAGCCAGAAAATACCTGAAATCATAGAAAAACACACAGACTCATAGTAAAGTCCAAAAATATGATTTTTGCTTAAAAACTAATAAAAATATACTAAACACTAACTAAATCACACTAAAAACTATGTAAAAACAATGCCAAAAAGCGTATAAATTATCCACTCATCAAGGTCCACCATATACCTCGGGAACGGAATGCTCGAGATGATGCACTTTCAAAACTAGCCAGCACCAAACCAGGGGAAAATAATAGAAGCCTCATCCAGGAAATATTGCAAAGTCCATCTATCTCAGAAGAAGAAAAGATCCTAACCATATCAGGTCAGGATCAAGGGTGGATGACCCCCATAATCAACTACCTCAAGTCAAAGACACTCCCCACAGATAAGAAGGAGGCAAAGAGGCTAAAGCGAGAAGCACAATACTACACCATAATGGGTGACATCTTATATAGGAGAGGAATCTCAACATCCCTCCTAAAATGTGTACCGACTTCTAATACAAGGGAAGTCCTGGAAGAAGTACACAGTGGCATGTGTGGCAAGTGACAACCACCTCAGGGCGCGAGCTTTTTCCAAAAAGGTACTCCGGACAGGGTTCTTTTGGCCAAAATTGCAAAAAGAAGCAACCGAGTTCATTAAGACATGCCCACCATGTCAAAAGCATGCTAACTTCCATATCGCCCCACTAGAGGAGCTCATCAATGTAACATCACCTTGGTTGTTCGCGAAGTGAGGGCTCGACCTCCTCGGACCCTTTCCCCAAGGATCGGGACAAGTCAAGTTCCTCATCGTAGGGGTAGACTATTTCACAAAATGGATTGAGGCAGAGCCCCTAGCTAATGCCATAGCTCAAAGAAGTCAGAAATTCTTGTATAGAAACATTATTACAAGGTTTAGGGTTCCTTACTCCATCACCACAGGCAATAGCACTCAATTCACTGACATAGGTTTTAGGAAATTGGTAGCTGACTTGAAAATAAAGCACCAATTCACATCCGTAGAACACCCATAAGCCAACAGACAGGCAGAAGCTACCAATAAAGTCATACTAGCTGGGTTAAAACAGAGACTACAGGATGCAAAGGCAGCTTGGGCTGAAGAGCTCCCATAAGTCCTATGAGCATATCGGACAACTCTACACTCCACCACAGGAGAATCACCCTTCCGATTGGCTTATGGAATGGAGGCAATGATCCCGGTAGAGATCGAAGAAGGATCCCCCAGAATGATCCTCTACAATGAAGAGTCCAACTCCCAAATTCAAAGGGAAGAACTCAACCTACTCCCAGAAGTCCGAGAAAGAGCTTGGATCAGAGAGGAAGCGTTAAAGCGTCGAATGGCCTCAAGATACAATCGGAAAGTGGTTCAGCGAAGTTTCGCTAACAGCGATCTCATCCTAATTTGAAATGACATCGGAGCAGGTCGATCAGGAGAAGAAAAGCTGGCAGCTAACTGGAAAGGACTTTACCGAGTTGTAGAGGTACTTGAAAAAGGCTACTACATGGTGTCCGACCTAGGTCAAGGCACACTCTTTTTCCTGAAAAGATTTTTTAATGAGGTGCCAAGCCAAGATCTATAAAATTGCCCGATTTAGAAGGGTAAGCACCCACATCTATATATTCTTGTCTATATGCCTATTTTTTATTTGAATAAAGTTTTTCAGATTCCTTACAAAGTTTTTCTACTAAGATGCATTAATCTGAGCGCAAGAACTCATCGTCCGATTACGACAAGGTCAGCAAGGTGAAAATCAAATTCACCACCCGATTACAACAAGAAAAAGTCGGACCTGAAAGCGATAAAAACATATTAATGCAAAAATTTATAAAAAGTATTCCATAGAAAGAGGCATGACGAGGTCTGATTAAAAATAGACTACTAAAAATAACTTAAGAAGGACAGACAAGAAGAAGTCAGACCAAACCGATCAATGCAAAAGTTATAAAAACTAATCCATAGAAAGAGGCCTGACGAGGTCTGATTAAAAATGGATTACTAAAAATAACTTAAGAAGGACCGACAAGAAGAAGTCAGACCAAACCAATCAAAGCAACAAAGTTATAAAAAGTAATTCATAAAAAGAGGCCTGACGAGGTCTGATTAAAAATAGATTACTAAAAATAACTTAAGAATAACCGACAAGAAGAAGTCGGCCCAACAAAAAAGCATGCGCTAAAAGGGACATAGCTTTGCCCAAAAAGCCACAACTCCACGACAAGGCTATCAAAATTGTCCAGACTAACTAAAAAGGGTTCTACGAGAACACTAAAAAAGTTGTCAGACAAGTCAGCCCCAAGAAACACATCGACCAAGCAGGAAGTGAACAAAACCAGCAATAATCAAAAGAGGTCAGACAAAACCAACACTCTACAAAGGTCTACAACGGGTACAAAAGCATGAGCAACATACCCAGCAAAGTAAAAACATTTAAAGACCCAAAAAGGCCACCTAAGCGGCTGCCTCAGAGTTTAAGGGTACTTTGTTTTTCAAAATAAAGTTGCATAAAAGCAACTAAATATCAACGAAGAACCAACAATATAAAAATTACAAAAACCAGAGTTCAAAAAGCCCACAAGCTGGGCTATACAAATACACAAGAAATCACAAGGGGTCTGAAGTCTCCTTGGTAGCAGCATCCTGAGGGGAAGGGGGATGAACGATCTTCAAGGGGGGTATCAATAGTCCCATCTTCCCGATTTAGAATTTGGACATCAGGATCGGATTCGGGATGGCCGACCTCAGCTACAGGGGTTGAAGAAGTCGTGGCAGCAGAAGCTTTGACTAGCGGCACAGGGGGAGGATCCTCCTCTTCATCATCCTCCGGGGCAGGAATGATCTTACCATCTTCCACAACGTTGTCCAGACTAAAAAGAGTCAGGTCAAGCTCGGGGGCAAGAACTCGGACCTGGGCTTTCAAGTTCTTGTAGGCATCGGTCACACTACCCACAAGATGGCTCTGGAGCTCAGCATAATCAGCATGGGCAGACTCCAATCTCTCCCTGGTCTCCAGTAGCTCGCCATAAGTATGAATATAGCTCTCTTTATGCTTCTTCGCCATCTCCTCGGCCAGATTCGCAGCGGCCTCTGCAGCGGTAGCTCGGGACTTCCCATTTTCCACATCCAACTCCAATTTTGCCACCTTTGCATCAAGCTCATCCTTCAACCCTTTGATTCTGTCAAATTCCGACTTAGCATCCTTCATAAAGGCCTTCATCGCATGAACGGGAGAATCTTGGATTGTGCGGAACAAAGCCGCACCATATGAGCCATCCGAACACTACTACTGGTAATAAAATCTAGGTGGTGAAGGATGGACACATCGTCCATGGAAAGTCGGCCATAAGGAGCAATTTGATTATCAAAAATCCCCACAGCATCAAAATCAGGGGCATCCAAATCATAAGGTTCAATAGTTTTCTGCCTTTTTGGAGGAGGACCGGCAGTAGGGGAAGGGGCAGCACCAGAGGTCGGCTGGGGAGTATCAGAGGAAACCACATGAACCTGAGGAGTAGGAATAATATTCTTCGATCCAGAGGTGCCCGAAGTCGACTTCTTCAGAGAGACCTGAAAGGATCCTTCCCCTGAAACTTTTGCCGAGATATTTTGAGCAGCTGTTACTTTTTTGGCCCGTTTAAAGGCCTTAATGGACTCTGTGGTCTTCACCATCTCTGAAAAAGAAAGCAGCAAAATCAAGTCAGAAATAAGGAAGGGATAGAACGGACAAACAAACAAGCAAACAAAGAAAAACTAAAAAGAAGTCGCCAACTACCCAATTCAGCCCGAAGAAGGGAGAGATCTCCTAAAAACTTCTTTGTGTCGAGATGAGGAGGCTCTCCCCAATTTTCCTCTAACATACTCACCAAGTCCTGCTCTAACTCGCTCAAGCTCTCCCAGGAATACTTAACTACTACTGGATCCTTTTGCCAGGACAAAGGAAAGCTGGGTTCATTATTTTCATCCAAAAAGAAGGGCCGAGCTCCCTCAACAGCTCGGACCTTAAAATAATAGTTCTTGAAGTCATGAAAAGACTCATCATACATTGAGAACACTTTCTTCCCCTGAGTAGCTCGAAAAGAGATCCAAGAGGCTTTCTTTTTAGCTACCCCAGACTTAGTCAACATGAAAAGATGGAGAAAGATGGTTTGAGTAGGTCGGACACCCAACTCTTGGCACAACAGCTGGAAGATTTTTATAAAACCCATGAGTTCAGATAGAGTTGAGAAGGGGCTATGTTACAAGAAAACAACAGTTCGGTCTCAAAGTCAGTAAAAGGGATGGTGATATTCAACTGACTGAAAAAATAGTCATAAGCATAGAAAAAGGGCCTTTCACCCGAGGTCGAGGTCGGAAAGCTAACCCTCTTCTCAGGGTCCGGCGATACCAACTCATAATTCTTTTCCTCATCCCTATTACTACAAATCCTATGATGCCTCCTAAGTTGCATACAATACTCAGGATCAGCCACAATAACACACATCAAAACAATGGAGTCCAGCCAGTCAGACATGCCATCCGGGATCTTAGTGGACATCTCAACAATGTTTTTACGAGAAGACACATGTCAACTATTCCTATAGTGAGAAAAAGAAAAATTGGGTTACTACCAAACAACTCGGGCAAAAATGGAAACAACTCGGACAAATAATAGCAAAGCGTTAAATG
Source organism: Arachis duranensis (assembly GCF_000817695.3). Lineage (NCBI taxonomy): Eukaryota > Viridiplantae > Streptophyta > Magnoliopsida > Fabales > Fabaceae > Arachis > Arachis duranensis. The sequence goes on from NC_029775.3 coordinate 23,088,003, forward strand.
ACAGATATGGCAGTAAAAAGGAAACCCCAAGACTTACACCAAAGCCCAGGGGCACCCTTTGGAGGCAGCAAGAAGACAGTAACTCAGAAAAAGGAAGTCAACAAAATCCATTCCCTAAACATCTCTCAACACAACTCTTCTCTGGCAACAACATGCCACAAAAAACAGCAAGAAGATTATCATTACCAACAAAAATCATCAAAGTTACAACCTTTCCTATCAACAGTTTTATCATCAAAGCTATAAAACAGTTTTCAAAGCCACAATCTCGATCTAAATCGCAAAGGCCAAAACTTTGATCAAAGGAATACAACCATGAAGAGAGACAAGAACTGTGATGACAAAACCCTATGCAAGATTACCAAAAAAGAAGCATTTTCCTTAAACAGGAACAGGTAAAAGGAATCACAGCACTGAATCAAAAATGAAAAATACATTCTTTGGGAAAAAGGATCAAGCTTTCCAAAACAAGACTCGGTAAAAACCAAAATTCCGTAGACATGCAAATACTAAGGAAATCATCGAAAATAAAAAGAGAAAGAGAGGGGAGGAAGAGTTACCAACCTGTAAAGAAAGAGGAAGCAAGCACGAAAGGGGATGCAAACATAAAGCAACAATCGAAACCTGCACCAGCGAGCACTCCCGAACCAAGGAAGACAGAAAGGCTTCAAAGGGGGAGAGAAAAGAAATGAAGCACTTCAGTGAAACGGCACAGGAAAGGGCGAAAGAGAAGGGAGAAGAAGAAACTGAAAAGAAAGTCTACAGAAATTCAAAAATAAGATGTAAAAGAGGGAAAAAAGAAACGGCAAAAGGGGAGTTAATGAGATTTAACCCTCGCCCGTTCCCAAAAAAGGCGCAACGCGCACTGCAATCAAAAAGAAAAAAGAAACGCTCCACATTCAAGTCCCAGCAAGAATCATATCAGAGATCGACGCAAGACAAAATGCTCGAGCTCGACTTCCCCAAAAGGGGTCGAGGTCTAAAAAGACACGACCTCAAAGGAAAGACCGAGCTCAAGCAGGGGCACTGTTCATACCCTGGGTCGACTTATGAGACCCTGGCTATTTGAAGACAAACGACCGACCTCTTCAGGCTAGGTCGCCACTAACCTCTTCTCAAAAGATCGACCAAATCGCCAGAAAAGCCCAAAACAGGCCCAACACGAAGGAACACAGCCCAAATCTAAAGGCAGCCAAAGTCTAGAAAGATAAAGGCGGTTCTCCTTAAAGATAAGATAACTTCACTCAAAAGATAAGATAAGATAACTATCTTATCTCCAGAAAGGTCACTCCACACTACTATAAATACGCTAGAGCACCCAAGTATAACTCATACTCTGATTCTACTAAAAATCTGCCTAAAGCACGTGCTAACTTAAGCATCGGAGTCTCTTCTTGCAGGTACCACTCCCTCTGGTGACCAAGGATCAGCAGCTTCACCAAGATTCAGCAAGTCGGACTCAACAGCTCCGGCCGCAACAGAAGATCTCATCCGAGATCGACCTACAATTTCAGGTAACCCATGGAACAATTAGAGTAAAATTAGAGTTAAAATTTTTAATTTGAGAATTAAGGTTTGTTTTTAGAAAAAATGTAAAATTAAAAATTTTTGGATAAATTGAGATTTGGTAATTTTAATTAAATATAGAATATTAAATATTTATGGAAATTATATAAGTTTTAATTAATTTTAAACTCAAAATTTCATCACTTTGATTTAATTACGTTTTGGTAAATAATTTTTAAAAATAAAATTATGAATAATGATAATAAATCATAAATAATTTATTTTTTAATTTTAATTATTTTTATTTATATAATTAATTTTTTTATTTAAAAAATTAATTTTTAGTCAACATTTAAGACTTGATTTTTGTTACAAACAATATTGAATTTTGTGACAGATTATTTTTTTGTTATAAAATAATTAGAGTTTTTGAAACAAATGGATATTTTGTTATAAAATAATTTGAACTTTTGCAACAACTTCATCTTTTGTTATAAAATATTATAAAATTTTGCAACAAAACATCAGTTCGTTATAAAAGCCAATACAATTTGTAATAAAAAATTAAATCGTTACAAAATAACAAAACGTTTTGTAACAAATTATCTTGTTGTTACAAAACATTATTATTATGTAACAATTTTAAATTTGTTACAAAAATTTTGTTACAAATGTTTCATTTTTTTGTAGTGATTATAAGAGCTTTAAATTGAAATTTCTAAGAGAATATCTAATTTATATTCTTATTGAGTAGAGAATGAGATTTTCTCATAATACATAAATATTAGTACTCCATGTACTCTATTGTGTTTTAAAAACAAGGAATTTGATTCGGTATAAGATTACTAATCTTCCATTGAATTTTTAGATTGCATTTTAGAAATGTTAAATTAAAAAGAAATCACTAAGTCAATTTTTTTATATGAAATATAAAAAGGACATAAATTGAATCTCAAGAATATTAGAGTTTGGAGATGTATGTTATATATGTGTTAAGAGATTATTATACAATAATAAATTAATGTTAGATCTGACAAATGATATTTATTGGATACCCAAAAAAATAATAAAAATGTTATTCGTATACCAAAATCAGCCATTAAAATCAGCTATCAATATATTCGTGTATAAATACATGAGTGATTTAATTTATTTGTTATGTATAATTTCAACATGTATTTTATACTAATCACTGACTTTGATGACTAATTTTGGTATACACATAACATAATCTATAAAATAATGATATATTATTTCTATCACCCTTCTTACTATAAAATATTTGTGGTAAGAGGCTTAACTCCCTTTTAGAAAAGGGAATTTACTTCTAAAGGAAGACACGAAATAAGCAGAACTTGAAGTTTATAGACAATCAAAAAATTCGATTTTTGCAAAGTGAAGAAAAATTTTGTATCTACAAAAAAATAGTGAGAGCATAATGATTTCTCTTAGAATTGCATATTACTCAACAAAAGTTATACTATCTTTTTTAAAGTATAAAAAACGTTGATTCTCAAAAATTTTCAAAAGTAGCCTACGATGTATATAATTATACAATTCTATAGATATAAATCTTATAGTTATTTAGATTTTTCATATTCATGTACATTGATACCAAACCAAGCAAAAAGTATATAGTATGCAAGACTCTAAAAGGAATTATCAACTTAAAGACATTAAAATTATCTTCAATAAGATTGTCCTTGAAATAAAAATTATGCACTATTGTAGTTAAAGATTTTATATTTTGAAAAAACTTAATATCTATTATGCATTAAGTATATTTTGCAAAGGTCAAGCACACATGCTTGAAAGCTAAGATGTTTAAGTTTATAAGAATTTTGATAAACACAAATATGCATTGAAAAAATTATACACATGATCGATTGGCTTTAGTGCAAGTGGGAGATTATTGAGACAATAGTATGCTCAAGATCCAATCTATTATGATTGGCTCTTGTGCAACTGAGGAATTGTTGGAAATAAGTAATATGACCACAACTCAATCAAACACGTGTCAAATAATTTTTTATTGTTATTATATTAAAATATTAATATAATAAGATTCTTGATTAAATTTAGGAATTTATCATTGTGATAGTGATCATAATATTGAGAGATAAATCTTTTATAATTTAATCTAAATTGTTCTTGGTCATAGGATTATTAAAAATGACATTAATAATCCGGAAAGATCAATATATATAGTCTTCATTGGAATTGACCATTAATTATCGCATATTTGTCAATAGGATATTTTCAAAATGAACACGGTACTATAGTTCCTTCGACCTGTGACTATCATAGTAAGTAACATTGTATTTATTATATTTTGATTCCAGATCTAATATCCTAGGGTGCTAGTTAAATGAATTTTGTATATAATTTAATACTTATAGAATTAATGATAAGTCAATAAGGAATTCGTCAACTCTCGATAAAGAGTTGAGCTCTATGATTATAGTGACTGATATGAATAAAATATTGGCCTAGTGGATTGAATGAATGAGAAAATGAGTTTTTTAGGTCATTCACAATTCATTATAATAATGGTAACAAGTTAGAGTTTGACAATTAGACCATACTCTAAGGGTTAACCAAGAGATGAAAAAATGGAAGGAATTATGGTTTGTTCATCTTGGGTTCTTAGTAAAAATATATTACTTCATACTATCGAATCGTCTGTTAGACGCCAATCGTGATTAGTAAATTTAGTATGACTAATTTACTACCCGTTTAGTGTTGAACCTATGAGTCACACACTAATGGGTGTTCTAAATCTTTATTATAGAATTATTTAATTATTATTTTGATTTAATCAATAAATAATTATATTAATTCAAATAAAATATTATTATATTCTTTGTTAGCACTAATAATATAATAATAATATATGATAATTGAGAATATAAAATGAACTAGTTATTCTGTTTTTAAATTTGAATTCTAAGTTTGGATGAAATCTTTGCCAATTCTATTTCAAAGTGAATCGTGATATGATATGATTCATAAGATTTTAATTTGAAATAAGATAAGATAAGTTTTAAATTTAAAATAAGATATGATTAAATTTAAATTGAGATTCAAATTTGAAATCAATAACAAGTCTCCTACTATATATATGTGTAATAAGAGTACAGAAAATTGACCAACACCAACACAAATTTTAAACACAAATATATGTGAGCATAATTTTTGGAGAAAAATTTTATAGTGTGCAAATAATTGTAAAGAGGTTTTCTTAATTTAGATCAGATATCTATTAGTCAAAGAATTGATATCAAAAATTAGTTTCGGTGTGGATACACAAAGTATCTTTGTATCATCGAAAGATAAAGTTATTTTACTAGTGTAGTCATGTATTTAGATCTAATCTATCTTATTAGAATAAAATTTAAGTATAAAATAATTTTTAGGATCGTTTTCTTTTTTTCTTGTGCTGCGTGTTATGAAACACATAGTAATCCAACAGATGGGTGGCCTCTGAATCCAAATACCAATTCCGGTAAAAGATTTTTGCTGGTGTGGCCTGAATGGTTACTACACTAGCATTTGATCTTCCTTATGATTGTGATGCACTACAAATTTTACTAAATATACTACAAATTTCACCTTATATTTGTTCTACACGCAAGGCATACTTTTGCCTGGCTTGAAAGTATTCCTAATCCGCAGCAAGGGATGAAATTCATGATCGTTGATCCTTGGAATGACCATACAAGGTTTTGAATTGTTTTCACATTTTAACAATTATTTTTACATAAATATATTTTTATAAGTGACCTTGAACAATACTAACTCAAAGGCACATTTGCAACTATTTTCAAGCAAAATGCAACAAAGTATTATTCAATCATGGAGTCATATAACCAAGCTAAATCAATTATTTCAACTACAATTTTACTGATCAACATGCCGCACAGGGCACAACATTCTTTTTCAACATGAAATACAAATTTGACTAAGTATCCAGTCACAATACATTTTCTCTAGTTCTCTAGTGCATAAAGCATCTTTTTGCTTGGCTTAAAAAGTTTCTTACAGCAAATGGTTGAATAGATTATCTCTAACCACAGTCGAATCTGGAGAATAAAGAATAGAATTGCTGGCAGAGAGGCAGATATAGAAACGAGAATGGGAACAAGATGTGAGGCATAGTGATGATAAGTAATGAAGAAGGCACTTGCAAATGCTACCATCATGCTTGTTATTGAGCAGGACAAAGCCACCAATCCACACATGAGTTTCAGGGGCAATGATTTGTAGAAGTCATTCTCAGTATAACGCGAAAGAAGAATGGACAAGAATATTAATATTGAAGCTGCTGATGAGATAAATGCAGTCGCATCTGAGATTGTAAACACCAAGAACCATGATGTTTTGCCCAAGTAGTTTGGCTTCCCTCCTTTATCATCAACCCCACCTGGCACGGCTATTGCAGCAGCAAACACCCCTGTTGCAATGACGGTTGCAATGAGCATACAATTCTCAGCTGTACTTTTCATCCAAGATTCTGCATCTTTTCGCAACTCCTTATGTTCCTCGGAAAATAATTCACTAGCAGTTTTACCAGCGGAGTTTTTATAGTTTATGAGCGATGGTGGCATTATCTTCTTCACTTCCTGATGTTACATGAAATAGACATTAACATCGTCAATTTTTGTTAAATACTCTGATTATTTATGATGCGATGCAAGGAAATTTATTATATCATATTCATCATTGGAATGATTATAGTTTTAAATTGCGGATGCAATCACAGATGCGGTTACTACTTCATCATTGGAAATTTATGATCATATTCATCAATTTAAAACAAGATTTATGCTAAGAAATCAATACTATAGCAGTCAATTTCAGTCAACAGTATAAAAAGTGTTGGCTGCAATGCTGGTTGTGGTAGTGTTGCCTCCTAAGACCTTCTTTAAAAACAATAATGATACCAATACTGGACATGCAAATCTTTAATTTACACGTACCTTGAACCATACTAACTCAAGGCACATTTGGAATGCTGCTCCAGATACTAATTCAAGTTGTCTTTGCGGTGGTGCTCTTTTTGCAGCCAAATGCAACAAAGTATTACGTTTTTTGTCCATCATAGTCACTATGATATCCTTCACAGACCCTATCTCATGTATGAGATTGAAGATGCTTGCATGGCGATGCTTCACAGCTTTGTGAATTATGGTTTGGCCTGTACTATCATCCTTTGTCCATATCAAGTTTGGATAAGCACTAAGAATCTCTGATAAGAACCCAAAATTACCAACTTCTACTGCAGCAAATAACAGTTGAAAACGGTCTCTTAGCGTTTCAAATATCTCTCGCATTGAGGACTTCTCTTCAAGAATTATGCTCCAAAGCTTCTTAACTAGTTGGAAAACCACCTGCTGCTTCATTCCTGTGTAATACAAAGTTTTATTACTTGAAATGAAAAGAATCTGCAAAAGAACTCTAGAATATATGGTGGAAACTCAATACCACCTGCTGTCTTCATGCTAAAATTAGCAGTTGAAAATTATTAAATGATTTGATTATGTTTGATTAAATTATTATTTAACGACCACTAATTATCAACATCGTACCAAGATAATTGTAATAATATGTTATGCATTGTTTGATGTTTTTTTAATCTAGTGTTAATTCGATTAACTCTAAAATAGTTATTAATTGGTTTTAATAATATACTTTCTTCAATAAATCAGACATATATACTAAATATAATCATAAATACAATATAGTAATAGTCAAATCTACCAACAAATATATTGGCTATTATCACAATATAAAACAAAATATAAAGACTATTAGCACTTATAAATCTATAAAATTGCACTTCTTTGATTCGTGCAAGGGTTTACTTATCAAATAAACTTAAAATATGAACAAAAAATATTTATAAAATGGACCTAGTATTATTTGAAAGAATCATGAAAAATAATCAACTTACTTTATTATCCATGAGAATCATTTCTATGTAAGTCGTCTTGTACTTGTTAAATTTAGATGGGACTTTTCATAACTTTATAATTTTTACCTTTATTTTTCAAACTTTTTCATTAGATAATCTATTATAGGTAATACTTATTTATATATATATACTAATTATACATAATAATAATTAGTAAATATTTTGAATAGAGATAGTTATTACAATTAGGGGAGGGTTCAAAACTTATACAATTAAAAGCATCTAGCTAACCTTACTTTTAGTCGTTGTATGTCGAACATTGATTTCCCCATCACATTCAAAAATGAATAAAGATTTAGTGTGTAAAATTGTTAAAAAATTGTTGCTATTTGTACAAATTGCTATTTAAATCTTATTTTTAAGCAATGTAAATTTCTGAAATAAACAAATAAAATTTTGCACTTTACCAGGATTAATCTTGATTATGGAGCTTTGATGTTGTGGACTTTGGCAACAAGAATCCAAATGGCTTTTAGACAAGAGATGCAAAGCTGTCTCACCATTCTCATCCCTCTCAGAAGCTAAATATGGCCGATCTGTGGCCAATTTTAAGGCTAAACCTGCAAAATATTAATGTCAGAAATTCAAAATATTCGGAAAAGTAAAAATAATTTTGATTAAGAGAAAAGAACAAATAGGTCCTTGACTTTTTGGCACATAAATATTTACATTTCCGAAAATTTGAAAATACATTTAAGTCTTTGACCCTTTCAAAATCTGGATATATCGATTTTTGAGCCTAATTTGTCTCATTTTAAAATTTTTCCCACGTGTGCATCCATATATCAATTAGGTTAGTGCAACAAAAGTCATACTTGATTTTTTCGTTGGGTCTGACAGACTTAAGTAAACAGAGGAATTGATGTGTCCAAATTTTAAAAATGTTTAAATCTTCAAAAAATTTAAATGTCTGTTAACTAAAAGATCAATGACCTATTTATCCTTTTTTTAATTAATTTACAATATAAAATGTTATAAAAATTGGCATTTGAATTCTCATAAAAAAACTTTAATAATAGTCAACAAGTAAAGTTATGAGATAAATTCAATAAAATTTTATTCTCTTAACTGTTTTTTTTTTATTGAATTATAAAAAAGAGAAAGAACATAATTGAAAATACAAGATAGGAAATTATAGAGTCTTATCAACTCTTTTAAGTTTTGGACATAAGAAGTTTTTTGGTCTTTGTTCATATCCTAATTCAATGCGTTCAAAGCGAATAAAGCCCAATCAACAAATATGGACGGGTCGATACCTATTCGACTTCATAGAGGTCGGACGTAATGATGTTAACTTAACTCTATTCGTCTAAATCAATAACTAACTCCTACAATCTCTACTATTCATCTATAAAGGAGATCTCAACAAGTTCTCTACCAAAAAAGAATAACCAACCCACCACCAAAGATAGGACTACTCAAAAAATAATTATTGACTCTACATCTATAATTATAAATATTCCGCCACTCTCAGTTATATTTTGAACTTAATCTACTAAAAATCTACTAACATCCTTACTAACTTAAACATCAGAGTCCCTTATAAGTACCATTTTCATCTTTTTACGAGAAATTCGGACGACGATACCTTAATATCAATAGACATCAAATACTGTCCCAAAAAAATTTAGACTTCATGTTCAATCCCAAAAGAACTTAATTTCAAGTAACCCTTAGAACAGTCTCTATTTTAAGCAAATGTTGGTATGCTCTTCCTTTTTTTCCCTTATATAGTGCTGTTTTTTAATTAAAATATTTTACTCCCATGCTCTAATTATTCTTATCAATTTATCATTTACCCTGTTTATGACCTATCACAGTTGCTTGTCTCATCATTTTTCTAAAATAATTAAAAAGCAAAAGGAGACAATGATGAGTCCATTTGCTTTTTTTATGTTTTATTTTTTTGCATTTTTTTTAAGATATTCAACAAATTATTTTATTAAATTTATAAGTCACGTACATATACATTTTTAGGCTTTATTTAATTAGAATGAAAAAAATAAAAAAAGAAAAAATGAGTTGAATGTACTTTTATTTTTTTTAAATATTTGAGTGAAAGAAAATTAAGAAGGAAAAAAATAATATACAATGTTATGAAAGAATAATTTTATCTTTATATATTATAAAATATATTAAAAATGAGAGAATATTATTAGAGTATTAATAGATGACACATTTTTTTTATTTTTTATCTAATATTAAAAAGAAAAAAATTTTAGTATATTCCACCTACTTATTTACACATTTAACCTTTTTTTTAAATTATTTTTTTGACCAAACAATGAAAACTAAAACAGTTATGCAATTTTTTTCCTTTGCTCTCATTTTTCATATTTTTTCCTCAAACAAATAATACACCCATAATTTTTTTTTTAAATTATTAACATATAATTGTGTATTTAATATTTGAAAAGTAGATTGACAAAAGTTATAAAGAAAAATGTTTGCTTTTACTTTACATTTAAATTAATACTAACTTTCTATTTTTATATACTAAAAATATTCATCCTTAACATTATGCATTGATAAATGACTAATATTTATAAAAAATAAGTATACGAAAACCAAATTTAGTGTTTAGAATATAGAGTTAAAAATTTATAATTTAAAGTTTAAATAAAATTCAAAATCAATAAAATAATTTTTAAAAAAATTAACTAATAAATAAAATTTATCTGATACTCATGTTCTTTGTTAAGTCGATTATTGCAAATTCTTTGGTATTGTTTCCCTTTAATTCCTATTGTCTTAAATTTTTTATCCATATCCATCTTCGTTATTAATAGTAGAAAAGATAATATTAGGGAGACCCAAAAAAAAAAAGAAAAAAAAATTACATACCGTAGAGACCAGTGTTGATACAAGTGAAGAACAATTGTTTCAACTCATCATCATAATAATGTCCGAATTCGGGATTTTCATATAGATGCGAAGCCACGTCACATCTTCCTTGCAATGCTGCAAATCGAACAGGAGGGAAGGTTCTATTATTACCCCTAACCTGTACAACTGTGGGATTCTTATTTTTCATCAAGTCAAGAACTTGCTTGTTCCCAGCTGCAGCAGCAAGGCAAAATGCAGTGTTTCCATTGTCATCTATCAATAACAAGTCTCCTTCACTCAATTCCTCAATCAATTGTTTCGCAAAGTGAACATGTTTTGCACCCCCACGTACACTTGCTGCTATATGTAACAGTGTAGTCGATCCTTTTGCTATGGCTGCATTCCTCAACCTTGGATCTTCAACTATGAGAGCCTTGGCCTTTTTCCAATTGCCTTGTAGTGCATGCTTGTAAAGGGGCACACAGTTTTTGAGATAATAGCCCATTGCATCTCCTGAAACATAAACAATCATATCATACGTTGAAGGTGGATCTTGATGTGCAAAGATTTATCGTTCTTAATATAAATAAACTTAGGTTGGTTTGTACTCAACTTGTTTCCTCGAAGAAAACACCGCAAGGACGCCTAATAGCTATAGGTGGTAGGTCTGAATTGGTAGTTGAGGGATGTGATTCAGGAGTTGATGAGTTGTACACATAATTATTTCCATGACTGTAAAAGTTAACAAATATAATTTGCACGTCAGGTAATAATACATATACATGAAGAATATATCATTATTTTAATGTACTAATTTATTCCATCAAATATTGAAAGAAATGAAAAGTGAATTTTTTTTTGTCATTAACATTAACTTGCTGTTTATATATATAATAATCGATATCACGTAAAATTACTCAATTGACTTATAATAACAAGTTATAACTAATTATCATCTATCTATCTAATTTAACAAACGGTAAGTTAAAATTTATCACTAACCAAAAAAATTTTATCCTCTAATATTCTTTTTCAAGATAGAAAGTAGATGTTTCTAACTCCCATCTTAAACAACAAACTCATGAAATTTTACTTTTGGTAGAAGCTTTATTAATATGTCTGTTAATTGATGTTGTGTCCTCATATGAACCAGCTTTATTATATTGTCCCTTTTTGTTCCTTTTGCCTAGCAAAATGACAATCCACCTCTATGTGCTTTGTGCACTCATGAAAGGTGGGGTTAGATGTAATATGAATTGCTGCCTAGCTGTTACAGTACACTGTTGAAGGTCTTATGTTTATCTGAAAGTCTTTGAGAAGTCCTCTCATCTAAGTTACTTCAATAGCTACCGCTACTAATTTTCTGTATTCTGATTCTACTGAGAATCTCGAAAATGTACTTTGCTTGACAGACTTCCAAGACACTAAAGAATTTTTCAAAAAACACACAATAACCTGTAATTGACCTCTTAGTATCCACACGTGAAGTCTAATCAGCATTAGCATAAGCTCTTAACAACAAAAGGGATGATGCTACAAAATACAGACCCTGTCCTAGTATGTCTTTGAGGTAATGTAAGAGATAATGTGCTGCTTAAAGATGAGGTACTCGAGACTTGGACACGAATTGGCTAAGATTATTTACAGCATATGTGATGTCTGGTCGAGACAATGTTAGATACAACAGCTTTCCAATCAACCTTTTATATTAAATAATACCTAGCAATAACTCGCCTTCCTCACTGTTGAGTTTCACAACAGGGTCAAACTTTGACTAGTTTAGAGGCCAATGTGCCAGTGTCTTCAAGGAGGGAAAATGTGTATTTCAGTTGGGAGAAAAATATACCTTCCTTTGAGTATGCAATTTTAAGGCCAAGGAAGTACTTTAGTGGTCTCATATCCTTCAACTTAAATTTACTTTGATTTGAGGATTTGTTTTTTTAAGATACTTGCAATGGGACCAGCAAGTATAATGTCATTAAGGTATACTAATAGAACAACAAAAATAGTCCCAGAATCCTTGGTGAAAAGGAAATGATTATATTGCGACTGTGTGAAACTTGCAGAAATAAGTGCAGTAGAAAAAGGGGTGAACCATTGTCGGGAGATTTGCCTTAATCCATATATTGACTTGTTCAACCTACAAACAAGAGATTCCTCCTTCGTGGCACACCCCAAAGGTACATCCATGTATATTTCTTCATCAAGATTTCATTTAAAAATGCATTGTTGATATCCAATTAGAATAGGTGCCAATGGTTCATGGCAGCAACAGCTAAGAATACTCGGATAGAGGAAACTTTGGCAACAGGAAAAAAGGTCTCAATGAAATCTTGGCCAGCTTGTTGCGTGTAATCCTTTGCAGCTAGTCGCACCTTATACTTATCTACTGAGCCATCAGCTAGATACTTGACTTTATAGACCCATCGACACCCAATTGTGTATTTGTTTGGCAGAAAGAATACCAAATTTCATGTTTTATTAGCCTCCATAGCATCTAACTCAGTTTTCAAAGCCTTTTACCATTCAGGAATAGGTACTGTTTGGTGGTAAAACTTAGGCTCAAAAATAGAATTCACATTCATTACGTAACTTCTGTAATTGACAATCAATTTTTTATAAATGCAGTTATTGGATATTGAGTAGTAGAGGAAATTACATGATTGCAATGGTATTGTTGCAGGTAATAAGAAGGTGCTTTATGTGGCATAGTTGATCTTCTAGACACAAAGGGTGGACTAGGTTCATGCTGAGCCAATGGAGAATGCTCGATCTACAGGTATCAGTTAAACTTGAGGGATATCAACAATTGGTGGAGGAGTGTATGATGCGATGTTGCTGTCAGACAGAGGCTTTGAAAACAAGGTCAGAGAATGGGTCAATTGAAGCAAAAATTTGTTCATCAAAAGAAAAGGGAAATATATTTTCATGATAGACCTCTTTTGTAGGTCGTAAACCTTATAGTCTTTGTAGTAAGGAGGATAACCCAAAAACACACCGGCAGTTACTCTAGGACTAAACTTGTGTCTGTCAGGTTGAAGTGTAGATGCAAAGTAAAGACAACCAAATATCTTTAGCCTTGTGTAGTATGGTGGTGTAGAATAAAGCCTCTCAAATGGAGATTTAAACTCTAAATTTTTGGCAGGTGTTCAATTGATGAGATAGGTTATAGTAGATACACATTCTATCCAAAAGAAAAAAGGGACACGGGACTGGAAATACAAGGCCCTCGCCACATTCAACAAGTGTTGATGTTTTCTTTCAAGATAGAATTCTGCTGTAGAGTCTCAATACAGGAAAATTGATGAAAAGTACCTTTGGAAAATAGAAAATCAGTTAATGCAAGTTCTTTAGCATTAGCAGATCTCAAACATTTAACGATAATGGAGAATTGTGTTTCAACCATCTCAAAAAATTGTTGCAACTTTGTTGTGGCCTCGGACTTAAAATGGAGGAAAGAGAGCCATGTAAACCTACTATGATCATCTATAATGGTAATTAAATATCTAAATCCTACATAATAAATTGTCTAAAAAGAACCCACACATCACAATGCGCTATATCAAATGGTTTAGTTGCAAAATAATTGTTAGAAATATAAGGCAATTTACTTTGCTTAGTCAAAGGACAAATGGAGCAGTTATGTACTTGCATTAAAGAAGAAGACTTACAAGAAACTTTAGATTTATTTATTAGGGTAAAATATATTTTTTGTCTCTGAAGTTTGACAAAAGTTTCAAAAATACTCTTAAGTTTTATTTTGTTTCAATTTTGTCCCAGAAATTTTCGATTTGTATCAAATATACCCCTAACAGATAATTTTTCAAAAAATTTAAGACCAATTTAACAATAATTTCATAAGAACAACCCTCAACATAAGCAAATTAAGCATAATTTTCATATATTATTGTTAGATTGGTCTTAAATATTTTGAAAATTGAGCTGTCGAGGGTATATTTGATACAAATAAAAAAATTTTGGGACAAAATTGAAACAAAATAAAATTTAGAAATTTTTTAAAACTTTTGCCAAACTTCAAGGACAAAAAATATACTTTACCCTATTTATTATAATACCAAGTAGATTGGGTGACAAATGACCTAAATAAGGTGACACTAGACTACAATGATTGTCAAAAAAAATTATGTTGTCATTAGAGGAAACCTGCTGAGTAGGATAGAAGACATAAAGTCATTTCTCCAACTCAACCCTCCCAACCATCCTCAGAGACTTCTTGTCCTAGATTAAAGCATAATGAGATGAGAATGTAACATCAAAGCTGAAGGTGTAACTAAAGTACTAATCGACAGTAAATTGAGTGCAAAGCTAGGAACATAAAACACTCTATCAATGTCTAATTGAGGTGTCACTCTTATAGAACCTATATCAATAATGGGTATGTGAGAATTATCTGGTAAGGTGACAAAGGAATTCGACACGGATTTATAATCATGAAACATGTACAAATGAATACAAATGTGATTAGATGCTTCAGAATCCAATATCCAACAACCATTAGACAATTGTAAACTCGTTAGTGCAAAGAGAGTGATACCTATAACACCAAAAGCATGTGCATCAGTTTGCACAGGGGCAGGAGCATTGACTTGGGCAACCGGAGAGGATAAAAGACTCAATAGATGTTGGCACTGTGTTTGCGTCATTGGTGGATCAGAAATTGTTGGTGATAGAAGAGGTGAGTTTGTATTAGTCAAAGCAAGATTTACAATATCTTCAATAGGACCTTTGTTTTTGAATTTTTCATATCCTAGAGAAAAACCGTAAATACGAAAGTATCGATCAACCGTATGTCTAAGAACCTCACAATGAGAGCACAAAGGTCTATCACGATCTTTCTTGGTTGATTTTGGCTTAAATTCAGTCTTAGTAGAAAAAGCAAGAGGATTAGAGGCAAGGGGTTTGACACAAAGCTCCTTCTGTTTGTCTTTTTGCAGGATTAATGAAAGAACCCAATTAATAGAAGGGAGAGACTCCATGAGTAACAATTGACCTCGAATTGCAGAGAAGTGTTCATTGAGTCCCATTAAGAACGACATTGTATATTCACTATCATAAAAATCTTGCAAAGGTCGAAGGCCACCACAACCGCATTGAACAATAAGACGATATGCACTCAATTCATCGCAAATAGACTTCAATTTGAAAAAGTAAACACTCACCAAGTCAGAGCCTTGAGACAATGCCATAAGATCGCATTAAAGTTGGAAAATTCATGGACCATTACGCTATTGAAAGCGCTTACGAAGGTCTTGCCAAGTCTCCGAAGCTACTCGCAACCTCATAGCACTACCAATAATATCCTTGGAAAGCAAATTGAAAATCCAAGAAAGTACCATATTGTTGCTGTGTGTCCAAAGAGCAACCTGCTGAGGATTATCAGCAGCCAGACAAGACAATGAATCATCAACAAAGCCAAGTTTGTTATTAACGGAAAGAGCGAGCTCCATGACACAGCTCTAAAAATTATAATTATCACTGGTTAGGGGTTGTGAGACAAGAACGAGTCTAGGACCATCAGGTTGATGAAGAAAATAGGGATTCGTGAGATCGTCTATGATAAGGAAGGAATCACGCTAAAATCGTGGAAGAGAATTACAAGAGCAAAAAAGATTTTTCTGAAAATAGAAATTTTTTGGAAAATAAGAAGAAAGAAAGAAAGAGAAATAGCGAAAGTGACGATTCATCTGATACCATATTAAAAGAAATAAAAAGTAATTTTTTTGTCATTAACATTAACTTGGTGTTTATATATATATAATAACCGGTATCACTAGTAACGTTACTCAATTGACTTATAATAGCAAGTCATAATTAATCATACTCTATCTATCTAATGTAACAAACAGTAAGCTAAAATTTATCACTAACCAAAAAGACTTTATCCTCTAATATATAACAGTACATCACTAACAAAAGAACTTTATCCTCTAATATATAACGGTACATAAATGAATATTAATAAAGTTATATATATATAT
>NC_029775.3:23104653-23116152 GCF_000817695.3 Arachis duranensis
ATATATATATATAAATATGATTTTGGTCAAAACCTGTTTTCAAGCTCATCCCACATTTCTTTGGCGGTTTTGTACTTTAAGATTCTTTCGTAGGTCTCAAAATTTACAGCACAGCATAACATGTGCTTTGCTCTTGAATCTTGCCCCAAACTATTCATGTCTTCCTCAGCCAACTCATCTTCCGGCATTTCTACTTCTTCATTTCCATTCACAACTTTTTTTGGAATGTTTCGTCCATTTTTAATGATAAACCAAAGTTTGACGTCCACAGCCTGTATAAATATCTTCATATCTTCTTTCCAATCAATGTAATTTGTACCATCGAAAAATGGCGGCTTTAAGATACATCGTCCTCCAATTGTAATCATCGAATTTCCAGCCATTGAATCTAAAAAATTCTTTTGCTCTTTTTTCTCTTTCTTTAATTTCTTCCTGAAATTGCTAGGGCATGATGTGTTAGTATTATCTAATAATACTGCGGTTAAAAGAGAGATAGAAACGGAGGAGAAACAGAGACTAGGAATTTATGGAAGCACTCGTACGCAGGATCGAGTATGTTTAGCACAATGGAGATTTTTGTTGAAAAGACTAAAATATTGTACTGAAATTTTATATTTTAAGACTGAAATTTTAGTTCTAATAATTTTTTTATCACCAAATACAATATTGAGTTTCAGTTTTTTAGTTTCAATTTTAAAAAATAAATATTATCTAAAAAATGTTATAAGACTATTATAATTTATTATTTTGTATTATTATTTTTTATTAACTAAGATTCAAAGAGAAACTACCGTAAAAAATGTCCAATAATCCGTTATAAACTTGCTTATGTATATAAAAAGTTAGCGCAAGCAAGTTATATTTAAAATATACAAAAGTATATATCTAAGCACTTGCAGCCTTGCAGGCATGTTTCAAAAGCATAATAACTTGGACTAATGAAAAATTAAGAATAGCGGGAGAGAGAGAACCCCGGGGGAGTGGGGGGCACTGGGACGTGGTGAAGGGAAAAAGAATTCCAATAATATAACATTAGGATTGTGCTAGTATAGCTTATTATTTGTATTATTATTTGATCCGTTTGTTGTTACCCAGTTACAAAGTCTCCTTAAATCGGCTTATTTAACAAAACCAAACTTCATCATTTAATTCTAAAAAAATAAAAATTTACGTACAGTTCATGTAAAATTGTTAATTTAAAATTATTAAATAATTTAATATATTTAATTAAATTATTATTTGATAATTTTAAATTATCAATTTTACATGAAAATAAATGTATCTAAATCCTCACCTTTCAAAAAGGCACTTGCCCAGTTGTCTGTACGGTTATCAAGAATTGTGCACTTCACTCACAAGATAACTCCTCCGGATAGTTACCAAAAGAATAGGAGGAGAACCCAATAGGCCAAGGGCAAGTCAAACCTAATAACCTCTGTATACACAGTAAAATCCTACCGGATAAAGATACAAATTCATTCTAAATACATATTATACTCATCTCAATACTCTTCTTTATTTGAACGTTACAAATAATTTTATAAGTGTTCACCACTACGATTTTTTTTTTAAATCAACGTATACCTCATCCATGTAAAAACGAATTCAACTTAAACGAATAAATTATACCGCAATTAAAACTTATTACGCAAGAACATTATTCTTTATAAAAAGATAATACTATATTTATTTTCATTTCGGTGTTTATGTAAACAAATTTTCTTAGTTTATGTATCAACAATTAAAAAAAAATCACAACTTTTTTTCCCATCCCATTTTCTCTATCACTTGTTTTTTCTTTGTTGTTTTTCTTAGTTCCAAATATTATAGCAATTTTTTTAAATAAATAATTTAATTATTTTAATTATTGAAATATGTGTTGATTTTTAAAATTGTAATGATTTTAAATAGACAATTTTAAATTACATAATACATCCAGTAATCAATTAATCAGTAAGTTAAAATTTCTATTTCTCTTGTTATTTTGAAAATCGTCAATCTTTTTTATTATTTGAAATATTTTATTTTTAACAGTTTGTTCTAATTTAAATTATTAATATTTTTTATTATTTTAAAATTATATTTTTTTATTTACAAATACACATATTTTTTTATAGTGTAAACGAAATAAATCAATGCGATATAAATTGATAATATGCTACAAATTACATATTTCGGTGATTAAAATAATTAAATTATTTATTTAAAAAAATCCCCAAATATTATACAACCAAGAAGTAACGAATTTTTATATTCATAATATAAATTTTTTAATTAATTTTAAAATAACAAAAATATTTGATAACTAAAATAAATTAATCAAAAACAGATAAATCTTATCTTATTTAACATTCATTAACTATTATAATAATTAATAAATATTAAATAAGACAAGTTCGGACTAATTTTTTTTGCGCCTACCCTTATCATTCAAATAATATATAGGTTACCCTCATTAATATTTTAGAGAGTAAGTTAACTAAGTCTTAATTGTCCTGCAGTAGTAAAGTGGATATAGCATTACTGGGATAAAAAAATCCATCCTAAACTAGAAAAGTTACAATGCATACCTGAAAAATAAAGTTTGAACGGAAATTTCCTCCTATATATATATGAGCTATGGTGTTGTCTGCACATTATAGCACCAAAAACACATGCAAGATGAGTATGATGGGAGAAAAAAATAAAAGAAAGAGACAGAAATGACTTTAAATTCAACGAATCAATCGATTGAATATATAGTTCTTGAGTGTAACTCATCAAAAGAAAGAAAGGTAGCAGAGAAGGGGTATAGTTCGTAGTACGTTACAGTGTGATGCACTACTTACTTCACAGCGAGCAGAAGAGATCGAAGTTCGTAATTGTTGCTTTAATTTATTTGTTATATTCTTTGCTTGTGTAGCCGCGGCTTTAAGTTGAGATTATTGGAATAATAATCTTTCAAAGTCAGCAGCTGAAACGCACCACACTTAGTTCTTCCTCAATATATATATAATATAGTTATAGCTGAGTTATATATCTTATGTATGTATGTATGTATTGTTTAGTCCTGCTGCGATATATACTCAATGAGCAATGCTAGGGGCCAGTAATATTTGTGATTGGTAGTCATCAACTAGCTATCAATGATGATTTGATGGTGTGAGATTAGTGTGAGATTTCATCCAATGGCTCACCTTTCTCTGTTGGTTACATGCTGGCCAAAATGTAATAAAATTACCAACCCCTAGACTTTTTCATACTGAATATATACTCGTATGCCGCCTTTACTTTGTATTGCAAATTTGCAGTGTCCTAATAAGGATAAATCACCCACGATATACTCATATTATCTTAATACTGATAAAAACATCTTTAAATTTCATTATTAATAAAAATATCTTAAAATTATTTAAAATATGATAAAATAATAAAAAATAATATTACTTTTTTATAAATACTAAATAATTTTTGTGTTTGACAAATCACTTCTACATTTTATCTAAAATTTTATAACAATATTTAGATAATTATTTATAAAATATATAAAAAAAATGGATAAAAATTTGATCTCTAATTTTTTTATTTTTCGAAAGTATTATTGATTGTTGACAAAAAAATCATAATATATATATATATTTAATAAAAAATTACTAAATTTTAAGAATAAAAATATTTGATTTTTTATTATATTTGTAAAAAATTGTATTAAAATTTAATTTATAAAATATTATTTTAAAAATACAAAATTTAAAAATATTTTTATTGGTGCAAAAATAATTCGAATATATTTTTTGTGTTTACCCATGTAATCAATACATAAAAGTATACCATCCGTAAAAGAGAGAACAATATTCGACTAAATCAATTGTAAGAATAATATTCTTCATCAATGTACTATTAGGTCAAGTCACGTGATCAAGCCTTGCTATGACTAAGGAAAACATGCACACCCCATCGACCAACTCAAAAGTAATATATGTTATGTCGGAAGTCAGGAATGGGAATGGCAAAAATACCCTTATTTGCAGTATGAGGTAAATATTAAATCGGTATTCGAAAGATTTTAATGCTGATAAAATGGTATTTAACTTTTGTTATTGACAAAATAATTTCCAAAAAATTTTAAAATTTGACAAAATCTCCTATAACATAAAAAGATGACGTTATAGTGAATGAAAAATACTAATATAGCCACCAACTCCTCCTCCTCCACCTCCTTCCCACCACCAACCCATTCTTCTTCTTCTTCTTCTTTGGCGCCGGCAAGGGAGGACGCACGCGAAGAAAGGACTGAAGAGCTGGTCGAGCCGGCACCTTCTTTGTGCGAGTGCTTTCTCTCTCTACCCTCTCTCTCTCTGCCTGCGCTGTCTCCGTAGCTACTATCATCGGATTAGTTTGTTAGTATGGTTATTATATTTTTTTAGATTATTTTGTAAGTTTATCATTTTGTTAGGGTTTTCGTTAAATTAATGGTTAAATTTGTTTAACATTTTCTTAGGAGGAGTTGTGTTAATTTAATGTAAGTAAAAATTAAATAATGTTAAGGTAGGTTAAATAAATGAGATTAAGAATGCTTAAGTTGTCAGAAGATTTTATTTGACACTACAAGAAAATACCCATTCAAGTACACTTAAAAAGTGTAGGCAAAAATGAAAAAAAATGATGCCTTAGACAAAGATTACGTTTTTTAGGCTTCAGAGACGTTTTTGTGGGGGATGTCTATACCAGCGTTGCCTATTCTCAAAGGCTACGCTTTTCTGTATCAAAGGCTACGTTCTAGCCTTTGAGAATAGGATGCACTTTTCAAGTGATGCTGTTCATGACCAAAGCCTATACTTTTCAGCACTAATGGTTACCAGAATTCAAAAGAATAGGCTACACTTTTTAAGGTTACTGCATCACTTTATAAACATAACAAATAGTATACCTATAGGTACTCTATATAAGTGTAGCCTTTTGTCCCTTATATTTTTTATATGTATATATAATATTCTAATAATCTTTTTTTCTAAAACCTAATATTTAAGAATATAATTATATATATGATTCTATATTTTTAATTAAATTAGTTAATTATTATAAAATAAAAATAAATACATAATAATACCATACAATAATCTTTAAATAATAAAAATAATCTTTAAACAAAATATATTTATAACGAATAAAAAGTATTAGAATCAACATAATTTTGAGTATTCATACATCTCATATTAAATTAAGTATACCCATATCAAAATATGCATGAGACCACTTAGAGTTTACTGCTAATAAACTATAAAAAACTAAAATATTTATATCCTACATAAGTATATATCTCCTAATTACAGTCATTGTTAATCAATCATACATCTTTCAATTCTTAACACTCCATCTTTGTCAATAAACCACCATGATAAACATCTTAATCTTTATTAACATTCACAAAATTATCCTGCATAATTATATAGAAGAATAATTATGATTTGAATAAACTGCAATAAGAAAAAAAATAATTAACATCTTAATCTTCTCATTACAAAAAAATTACTCATTCAACTACACTTGAAAAGTCAAATTGCAACTTAAAAAATAACAAAACAAGAAAAATGGATTTACACATGAATTAATAACTTACCATAATCATAAAGTTAAATGAATAATGAAAAGTGTGTATTATACCTTGTCATGATACTATGATTTTTGTTTTGAGAAAGTCTTCTTGAAAGCTTCAACTAAAAGTTTTAATATGTTCGTTGCCAAGTAAAATTTTTAGAGATTAAACCATATACAAATATAAAAGGTATAACATATTATACATATACCTAATATATTATACATATAAAAAAGGGCTAAAGAAACACTAATATATTATTATTTATTTTAAATAGGAATCCTAAAGTATACTTTGGTTTTGGTTTCGCAATTGTGTTCTAAGAATTTAAGTTTATATGATTTTTTAAAAACTGGCAACTGATTCAATACACTTCAAAAAATAGCAAGCATAACCAATTTAAAAAAATCATATAAAATCCATCTTTGGTTGGATTCTTCTAAATTTTAGTGTGGTTGAACTACTAGATTTACCCATCTTTCACCCAGTTTAAGTCCCAGAACATCTTCATTTCTCTGAAAAAGTTATGCTTCTCGAAATATGGTTTTATTTATTTTAAGGAAAGGGTGTTGTCACAACAGTGAACAGCCTTGCTTCCAGAAGGCATAACTTTTTCTACAAAATTTGAATTGTTCTGAAATTTGGACATAATAAAATACTAGACATACTAATATTTTACTCTTTTTTGGTTTCACCTCCAAAGAATTTCAAAGTATTGAGATATGTAGTTTTGAAGTTGTTGTTCTAGTATTCGGACAGCATTGTTCTACAAAAAACGACCATTTTCTAAAAATCATATCTCCCAAAACACATATCAAAAAATTCTAAAATTTTAGAAGAACAAACTAGACATCTCAAGGTTTTATAAAAAAAAATTTACTCATTTTGGGTGGCTAGATTACTCCTAGTTTTGTTCACAAAGTGCTGTCCAAAACTACATAATTTTGTAACATGTTGCCTCGGGTTTTGAGAGGTCAAAAATTGATTCCTATCTTTTCACTCACTCTAACTTTGTATTCTAACTTTCTTTTACTTATTGTGACTGGTTGGAAATATTAGCCTCAAGTGTTCAGGATTAATAAATCACCATTTTTTTGTCACTTTTCACATTTAAGCATACTCATAAAATCAACAATTTCTGCATTACTCAACATAGCAATCCAACCACAAATCACTCAAAAAATTCACATATATTTTCATTAATTTACTGCATCATATATAACAAATAGTCCAACATCATCTCAAGTAATTATTAGCATGTATCATCAATTAATTCAATCATGAAACTTGGCTTTTAGCCTTTCAACAAAATTTGCACTCTAACAAACAGAATTTTTAGCATCATGCATCATCATTCAATAAATCACACATAGCATCATTCAATTAGTCAAAATTTTAATTCTAACATCCTAATCCTTACCTCTTTTTTTGTCAATTTTCAACAAAATTCTGACAACACTTTAATCAAATTTACATGATCTACCATTGCAACAGAGACGTTGTTACTAACAACAAAGAACAATGTCTAGAAGATTGTAACATGTCAATAGAGATTCAGATCAAGCAAATCGATCAATATTCAAATCAATCTTAAACTTTAACTTCATTAACAGTTTCCAAGTATTTTGAATGCATATCACTTACTTATAAAGGTAGTGATGAAGACTAGAAGAGCAGAGAGCAGAGCAGCAATGGCGGTGAGAGGTGACTTGCAGCGACTGAGAATTCCTAAAACTCCCAAAATAAAAAATCCTAAAATCAGAATTATACTTAGGTTGAATTATAATTCTCGTTTTTATAAAGTTTGTCTTAATTCCATACGAAATTTCTAGTATAAGCCTCATACTTCGATTCTTTTCTCCTCTTCAATTCTAATCATTTCTAAATATGTTATTCTCTAATATTATAGTTAATTTTATATTCCTTGACAAACCATGAGGATTACGAATGACCACGACGAACCTAATCGTGATCTTGAGCGCGACGGTGAGACGGATGGCGGCGCGATGGAGGCTAGGGTGTTCAGAACCTTTTAAGGAAGAGCTGCGAGATGGATGGATGGCGGCAGAAGCGCGACTAAGGACGACAAGCATATGAGTGAGTTGAGGAACAGACGAGTGAGACGACGAAGATTTTGCGTGCTTGCGATTGGGGAAAACGAAGAGGCGCACGACAATGGAGGCCACAGCGACGGGGAGATTGGAGAAACGGCTAGGGTTTTGTTACTTGGTGCTTTGGTAGAGGACTCCGGAGAAGGAATGAAAGTGAGTGAAGGGCTTTGATGATGAAAAGGAAAAAAAATTCTTTAAGTATCGTATGTGACTATGTGTATTTGGCGTTCTTACATTAAGAAACGGTTTTGAAGCACACCCAAAACATAATAAATACGTTACTTTTTAAAAGCGCTTTCTTTGGTGAAAAAAGTGTACCCATAGTTATTAAGATAAGGCTACGCTTTATAAGTGTTCTTTATAATATCTAAGGAGATCAGACACTTTTCAAGTGATGCCACAACTGTATTTTCTATTCTCCTATAAAATGGTAACACGCAGAAAAACGTAGCCTATTCTATAAATAAGCTATGCTTTTCAAATGTAGCTTAAAAAAGTGTGGCTGAATACTTGATTTTCTTATAGTGATGAGTTTAGTGAATGAGATTCGTTCAATTGCATTAAAGTTGTCACAGGTTTTTTTCTTGCCTCTTGTTAGTTTGGTTGAATTAAGAATTAGGTTTTAATTAATTTGAATAATGAGTTTTACTTATTCTTTCAAATTAGTTTTCGAATTAGTTTCAGCCTATCAATGTAATAAGTTATCTTTTTTATTAGGACGATGCTATTTTCTCTAAGTTCAATTGAAATTTCCTTCTTTTGTCTGTCTGTGCAATAATATTCTAGGTTGGTTTTCTATCTCTGAAAATAATGAATTATTTATATTTTATGTTGGACTTAATTTTTCTAAGATAGAGTTTTAGGATGAAAGTGGGAGAAGGACACGTAATGGCACCTTCTCGAAACTCTTGTTTGCTGGAAAATTGTAGAGTTATAAAAGATTGCGCACTAGAATGGTTAGGAATTGAAGCGTCTCCTCACCATGCACCTGGTCTCGTCGTTGCTGGTTCTTACTTTCAATGCACCGTTGCTAGTCCGCACCTTCATTAGTCCTTGCCCTCGTTGGGTCTTCTCTTCGCATCACCGTCTCAAATTCTCCCCGTCATAGAGTCGCAACTCGCCATTGTAGGATTTGTTTTCCCTCTAAAGTCACGTACTCATATCATCAAATTTGTTGAATCATGGACCTGATTTATCATTTTTGGAATAGCTTGCAAATTTATCATATTTATTTGATTTTCTTGGCTTAGATTATAGTTTCTGATGTGGCGGGGTGGTTAACTAATAATGATAGTAATACAATGGGTTAACTAATAATGATAGAAATATAATGGGTTAATTACCAATTCGGTATTTAAAAAATTCAGCCATTGACAAAAAGATCTTTAAAATATGTTATAGATAAAATAATGAATAATATCCTAAATAGGTTCCCAAAGATTTGGCGCTCCGACAGATTTGTCTCCCAAAAAAATTAACTAGGTCTCGGTCCCTAAAATTACTAAATATATGTCATATAGGTTCCAATCCAAGTTGAACTGGTTAATACGACACTCTCTCTCCAACGTGGAGGTTGTAGGTGTGACATGTTAGGTAAAGCAACCTATGTCGTGCTCAAGACATATTAGTCCCTGGACACATGGCTAAAACGACGTCGTTTTGGGACAATGCTAAACGACGCCATTTTGAGGGGACAAATTCGTCCCCCCTTTATTCCTTGGTTCTCAAAACTTTGACATTCTAAAGTCAAATAGGCCCCCTAAAATTTTTGTTATAAGTAAAAAAGGTCCCTGTATTTAAGTAGGTACCTTGTATAAAAAAACGTATCATCTCTCTTTTTCTTTGTAAAATTACAAGTATCCCAAACCCTCACCTAAATTTTACGACCTAACTCTTCATATTCTTCACCCCATTAACGTTTTATCCAAGTTTGTAATGGTGCTTTGACATTGTCTACAGCGACTGCTTGATGGTGGTGTGTCATGCATATCGTCATTATTCGAGATAAGTTAAGTTGGTTTTTGTTGTATTAAATTGGCAGTAAAGAGTGAAATATGATGAACGTGCATGTGATGTATGTTTAGGGTAGATCAAAGACAGTTTATTATAGGTGTAGCTTAAGTGAGAGTTGTGAAGTGGTTACAGATAAATATTTGATGAGAACAAAAACAATGTAGGTATTTAAATTTTTTATTCTATTATGATGTTGTATGGTGTTGATTGCTTAGTTAACTTGTGACAGAGTTTTATTTTTTAGTATTTAGATGAGTAAAGATATAGTACATGTATTTCACCGTGGTGAAAATTTTGTTAGAGACAACAAAAGGGTACTTGTGTACGTTAATGGAGAAGTCAAAAAAATTCTCCCAATGGACATTGACTTGATCTATTTCTTTGACTTATAGAAATTTTTCTTAGACTTGGGTTACCATGACGACCACAAGGCAATGTATTAGTATAATCCCACTTCTGCTAACTTGGAATCTGGTATTCACCCAATTAATGAAGATAAAGAGATCAAAGTTCTGCAAAAAAACAAGATGTTAAATGAGGATACTGACGAATTCTAATTGTTTGACTATAATTATACTTGAGATTTGTCATTTCACGTGCTTAGGGACTGCATATTTTGACATATTTTGGATAATTTTATCATGATTTGATTCTAATTATGGTTCTAGCTACTTAATTCGAGGATACCAATTTGACATATATACTATAAATTTAGGAACTTTTTTTACTTATAACAAAAATTTTAGAGGACCTATTTGACTTTAGAACGTCGAAGTTTTGAGAACTAGGGAACAAAGGTGGGGACGAATCTGTCCCCTCAAAACGGTGTCGTCTGGCGTTGTCCCAAAATGACGTCGTTTTAGCCACGTGTCCAGGGACTAATTTGTCCTAAGTGTGACATGTTACTTTACCTGATACGTCACACCTACAACCTCCACATAGGAGAGAGAGTGTCGTGTTAATCGGTTCAACCT
Source organism: Arachis duranensis (assembly GCF_000817695.3). Taxonomy (NCBI): domain Eukaryota; kingdom Viridiplantae; phylum Streptophyta; class Magnoliopsida; order Fabales; family Fabaceae; genus Arachis; species Arachis duranensis. The sequence continues at coordinate 23,115,327 of NC_029775.3, forward strand.
AACTTGAGGACCTATATGACATATATCTAGTAATTTTGGGGACCTGAAACCTAATTAATTTTTCTGGGGACAAATCTGTCGGATCGTCAAATCTTTGAGAATCTATTTGGAGTATTACTCTAAAATAATTTATGAATAATTTGAAAATGCAACCAAACTAATCAATAAATATTATTTTTTTGTAAATAACAAAAAAAATTTTCGTATTTAACAAATAAATTATCTATTTAATTTGAATTTTTGTGGCAACATATGTTTGAATGAATATTTAGAAAGTACATAAAAAATTTAAAGTAAAATTTAATTTTTATATTTTTTACTTTTAAAAAAAATGATCATTTACAAAAAAAATAATAAAAATTCACTTGAGATAAAATTACTAAATTTTAAGGATAAAAAATTTTATTTTTTTTAATAATGATCGTAAAAATTTACATCAAAATATGATCTCTAAAAAGTTTTTTAGAATATATGTTTAATTTTTTTATTTCATTTTTAAATTTTTTAAATACTTATTTACCATTAATATATCTTAATATACATTTTTATCTATGATATAAACTTTCAAATATCAATCTAATAGTTTATTTTAATATAATTTATGATGCGGTCCCTATTAAATTCATGGTGCGGTCCCTATTTAATCAATTTTTATTAGATATTTAATTTATGGTGCAGTCCCTGTCCCTATTTGATTTATGTTTCGTCCTTTTATTTTGGTTGTCTTGTAATTTATGATATAAAGACACTAATACAAATATAAAATATAACACGATATAAAATATGTGAATACATATATTTTAAATTTTTATAAGATATAAAGATA
>NC_029775.3:23116190-23137529 GCF_000817695.3 Arachis duranensis
ATATCAATATGTGATAGTATTTAGATGTGTTTAAATATGTCTGAATTTTTTATTTTTTATTAAGATACAATTAAACAAAAAACACATACCAAATGAGAATTGATGAATATTATGTCTAAAATGTATTTAACACGTAGATTAAGTAACTAAACAAAATATCCTACTTCATAACTTATAACATTTAGCGATACTTACGGTCTACTGTCCAAGACAATATAAACAAGGAAAAAGCGAGTGAGAATAATGTACTTTTTTTTATATTATTTATTCATATAGTAATGTTAGAAAAATAATTAAAAATTTATTCAAATAATTTAAATATATTTTATTTAATATTTAATAATTAATTATTAAATGAGATAAATTTAAGTTATTTAAACTTATTTTTTTTATTGTGTTTCAAATATTATTGGTCGTCGAATTATCTTCTTGCGCCCTATTAATAAGTGATGCCATCAACTTGCACGGTCAAATATTAATAATGATATTAAAATAATTTAAATGATGCCATCAACTTGCACGGTCAAAAATTAATAGTGATAGTAATATAATTTAAATGATGCCACCAACTTGCACGGCCAAAAATTAATAATCATAGTAATATAATTTAGTAAATTTACTATTTCCAAAGAAAAATAGTTCATAATCAGTTCCACCACGACACTGGTACAATAACAAATTAATAATGATAATAATAAGATAAATTCTAGAATACTTTATGTTTAAATATTGTGAAAATTAAAATAATATTTTTAAAATATTATAATAACTGTAATTACTACAGACAATAGTATAGCGATACTAAAATGCACCTATTAATAATATGTGCTCAACAGATTTGTTCCTATATAAGCTCAATGGATTTATTCCTATATAAGCCCAATCCAAGCTGGCTCAATAGCCAAAATGGGACATGCACAGTTGCACAGCCACACACCATCGAGTAGAGTCCCCTACCCTAAAACCGGATTTGAGGACAAAGCTAGAAGCTCTTTGCTTTGGCGGATTCCGCGTAGAGAGTAAACCTTCTACTATGCATAACTACCTTTACCGTAAAAGGAGCAATCGCTACACTACTTTATTTATTATTATTAGAGTAAATTATCAATTATGCTTCCGAATTTATAAAATACTGACAATAATAACTCTAATATTTATTAACGATAATTATACCCTTAAAAATTTTAAAAATATTATAAATCTATCTAACCGTGAGGAGAACCCTTCTCTATTAAATGGAACTTGATGATGTGACAGACGAAATTTCAACGTGGCATTCATTAAGAACTTCAATCTCATTTTTGTTGTATTCCTAATTCATGAAACCTTAATTGTCCAATTCAAATTAAATGACTAAATTAACCTTAAATAAAACACCATATTTAACTATGATTATTTAGGACACGCGAAACTAAAGATTTTCTTAGTGGTGGTCTCCGTCTGTCTTTGTCTCTTATGTCTTCGTATTCGTCTTTTGGAATTGGTAACATCACATGCAGTCTCACGTATGACATTGATACTCAGTGAAGAAATCTCCATCAAATAACCAAGGACTTGCACTTGTAGAAAGTGGCAACAAAAACATAAAATGCTTACCCAAACTTTGGTTATTCGATGGAGATTTTTTCACTGAGTATCAATGCCAAACGTGAGACTGCATGCGACATTACCAAATCCAAGAGACAAATACAAAGACACAAGAGACGAAGACAAATAGAGACCACCACCAAGAAACTCTTCAGTTTCGCGCATCCTAAATAGTCATAGTTAAATATGGTGTTTCATTTAAGGTTAATTTGGTCATTTAATTTGAATTGGGCAATTAGGATTTCATGAATTAGGGATATAGTAGAAACAAGATTGAAGCCCTTAACAGATGTCACGTTGAAATTCCGTCTGCCACATCACCAAGCTCAGTTTAATGGAGAAGGGTTCTCCTCACAGTTTGGCAGATTTGTAGCGTTTTTACATTTTTCGAAGGTATAATTGTCGTTAACAAATATTAGGGTTATTATTGTCAGCGTTTTACAAATTCGGGGGCATAATTGGTAACTTACTCTTATTATTACTAGCGAGCTAAATTTTGTAAGTTATTTAATTTTTTTAATATACAAACTAAATAAATTTAAATTAAATTAGGTATGATATTGTTTTCGATGTTACCTAAAATAGATTAATACAGTATAGAGTATATAGTAAAGTCAATTAATTGTGTTAAGAGTTAGTTATATGAGCTGGAAGTTAGTTAAAATTACCATACATTCTGTCACCTGTCCATTAGGTTGCTATATAGCTGAGTTTTATAACTAACTAACTACTTGAACATTTCACTCATTTATTATAGAAAATAATTCTCTATCTTTTCTCTACTTTTTTTGCTGTTCTCTCACTCTCTTCTCTTTTTTACCAAGCCTGGTACCTTTCACAGATGATTAGGATTTGAACGCAAGGTCCAAACTCCTTCTAGTGAGAATTTTGACATCTTCTTGTTGTGTGGCAAGCCATTTGAGGCCTTGAGTGAGGATGGTGGGTAGTACCTGCAAGGGACTTCAATGTCTAAGTCAGCAAAGGTTTTATGCAGGTTTATGAGTTATGGATTGAGAAATACCTGAATTTGGTGGATATTTATATAGTTTGAGTGATATCCTTGTAATCACTCTTGTAACTTTTCCTCCTATTCTAGTGGGTGATTATTCTCCTCTTTTATCCAGGAATTGTTAAGATCTCATATATAAATAGATGGAAGAATTTGTAGGTCCATTTACGATTCTGCGTACTAAGTTGGTCTTATGAGATTGGACAAGTTGGTAGAGTTGATTTGGACTTTGTAGAATAGGCCTCATTCATTTTGAGTATGGTTTTGAGTTGTGAGACAGGGTATGAATAATGCTCCTGCTTGAGGCTGACCTCTTTCAAGTCGGACTCAAGCATTCAAACAAGTCATTCTTAAATTTTCCTATTGTCACTTTATGCAAGTTAGTCTAATCAACGTCTCGACATGATTTGAGGAGATAGGTTAGGATACTCGACGTGATTTTAAAACTGATGTGATGTTTTCATATCCCGTAACCATTCGCGCGTCTTTTCGGTACATTGGTAACCGTGCGCAATGTGACGATCTTCCAACATAATGCTATGCTTAAGTCATGACATTCCTATTAGAAAGGACATTACATGAACTTTTCTATTATTATCTATTTAATATGAACTTTTACGATGTTAACTTGTTGACAGTTATAAGAAAAGGGCAATATATATTTTTTTCTATTCAGTACAAAATATCTCCAATAAAATATATATTGACATAACTATTAATATTTTATGCAACTTCAAATAAATTTAAATACAACACCAGTTCCTCTTAAGAAAAATAACTCTGAAAGCAAGGAGAAATAAACTTTACAAAAACAACTCTATTTATAATAAACTCTTTTACTCTTCCACGGCTTCATAAGGAATCCTCATGCACTACAATAAACTTGGAAGGTAGCGGCGACTAATTAGCAGCTGTTTATCAAACCGCACCGAATTGACAAGATAGCGGCTATTATAATATCGGTTTGGGCTCTGCTACAAAAGAACCAAGGTAGCAGTGATTTGCTTCCCAACGGCAGCAAATCAAAACAATTTTTGTTGCCCTCTAAATGTCCCGTCACTCACTCCACCAGAAGTCCAGAGTTCTGAAGTCTGAATCATTTGCCCTTTTCCAGCCCTAGCAACCACCCACGCAGCGCCACTATCGATCATCACCCCCAAAGTCTCCATCAAAACCACAAAACCACCACCGCCATCTTCTTCCTTTCTTTCTTCTTCTTCTTCTTCTTCTTCTTCTTCATCTTCTTCTTCTTCTTCTTCATCTTCTTATTCTTCTTCCACCCTCACCGAAAAATCACCGTAAAAACCCTTTCTATCTTTCTCTTCCCCTGTCTCATGCCTTCTCTGTCTCGCTGTCGACTACCATCCAGCGTTGCCGTGACCATCTTCCTCCCCTCCTTACAACCTCACAATATGGGCCTGTGGCTCTCTAGCATGCCCATGCTTCCCTCATTCCCAGTCACAGAATCAGAACAGAGCCATTCTAGTGTTAATTCGACTCAGGTTCTCAAATCACTTTTTCTTCTCGGTTTAGTTAATTTAGGATTAGTTATATGTTGATTCTAGTGTTAATTTGATTTGGTTAGAATTATTTGCTGTTGTTAGTTGAGTTTAGGTTAGAATTAGGATTTTCTTATTAGAATTAGTGTTAGTTTATACATAGTTAAACATGCTGTTAAGAGCTTTTTGAGTTTGAATTTCAATTTGCTTGGATTTATTGATCGATGCTTTGCTGAGTCACTGCGAAATGCTGTTGATTTTTCATGTCATTGGTGCTGAATTTTCATTTAGTGTTGCAAAGAATGTTTGTTAGTGCTATTTTGTATTGTTTATGCTTTTGCATGCCAAGTGTTTGACAATATGCCAAGTATTTTGAATATGTTTTAAAGTTCTGTGCATTTATGATCTATAATAAGGACACTTTGGATGGAAATGTTTGATCCCTTTAGTGCACCCAACCTAATGAGATATAGCTTGGTTATTGTTGTATTGTTCTGGCAAGAAAAAATTTTGTTTCTTGCTATATCATGCCACAGTTAGTGATGTGGCGGAAAAATTACCAATCAAGAGTTTATAGAGAAAACAGCGTTGCAAGTATAGCTCTTAACCAATGAAGATTCCGCGTATCAATTTAAAAGAGTTGTCACGAAATTTAGAAATAAAATACTGGGAGTATGAGTCCTAGGTCGTCTCCCAACGAGTTGCAGAGAGAATGCTAATTTATTAATTAGGGGTTTTTAAGAGAGTTTGAGTTTGGATAATGAGCAATTAAATAGTCATAAATTAAAGAAATAAAAACTAAGAATGATTATTAATATTCCAAATAAAAAAGGCCTTAATTGGGGGAATGATCAATTGAAAGTTCTATCCTTCTTGGGATCTTTTAGGCGTAGTATCAAAAAGGTTGTTGTTTTCACTTAGTTAACCCTTACTAAATAAAGGAAAGTCAATTGATTGAGCTAACTCTTATTCACAAATCCTAGTCCTCTCCCTTTGGAAGGTCTAGCGTTAGTAAATACAGAACTAGCCAACAACTTCCAGTTAATCTTTACTTAAGCCTTCCAACTCAAGTGTCTCTTTTTAATCAACCCCCATATCAAGTAGAGAATCTACTCTATTGACATGAATATAATACTCAGAAAAATATAAGAAGAAGACATAATAAATTAAATAAAATAGAGACTGAAAATTAATTAAAAATAAAAGTAATCCTCTGTATCAACAATCCATGAAAATAATCCAACTACCACTTTAAACAAGGATTAAGAATATGGAATAAATAAAAGAGCAAGTAAGGAAACAAACTAGAATAGTATCTTCAACGGAGGTGATGACTCTTTAATATCCGAAGCAAAAAGCATAGAACTAATAAACTATGAATGTAAAGAGAACCTAGAGGAAGAGTAGTTCCTCTCTAGATTTAGATTTAAAATCCTAAAACTATCCTAATGAGAATGTGTGTTGATGTGTGTCAAGTCTCTGCACATTCCCTGGCTTTATTCTGTGTTTTTGGGACAAAATCGCCCCCAGCGTTTTCTGTTATTTCTGCAGATCGTGCAGGTCACGCGTACGCGTTAGTCATGCATGTGCGTCATTCAACGATTTTCCTTGTCACGCGTACACGTCGTCCACGCGTGCGCGTCATTCGTGCAGACTCTAATCCACGCGTACGCGTCAGGCACGCGCACGCGTCGCTGTGACTTTCTCCATTCCACGCGCTCGCGTGAGCTACGCGCGCGCGTTGATGCTCGTTGGTCATCTCCTTAGTTTTCTTGTGTTCCTTCAAAATTTGCAAGCTTTCTCTCTATTCTCTAAGCCATTCCTGCCCTATGAAGCTTGAAACACTTAACACACAGATCACGTCATCGAATGGTATAAAGGAGAATTGAAATACACAAATTAAAGATCTCTAGGAAGCAAGTTTTCAACCATAGAACAAACTTAGAAAGGGATTGTAAAATCATGCAGTTCATATGAATAGGTGAGCAAAGACTTGATGAAACCACTCAATTAAACACAAGATAAACCATAAAATAGTGGTTTATCAGTTAGTCAATATCATGCCTCATATTTAACTAAGCACATGCAAATTGCTTGTTGCATGATTAATTTTTATTTATTTGGATCTAAAACACCATTCTCTTTTTCATGCACTTAATTATTGATCCGCTGACACATTATATCATATATGATTATATTTCTGTGGATCATGCTTTACATTTCCATTACTTATTATGTTTATTTCATTATAGCCTTATATATTACTCTTTCTATTTTAAATTGATTGTTCCTTTTAATTTTATTTTTGTTTAAAATTAAATGATATCTTATATCTTATATGTTTCTTAAATATCAGTGTAGTTAACGAAATAAAGGTCAAAGATGAGAATTAGAAATCTTCTAAAACAAGGATATAGATATGAAATTATAGACAAAGATGATGTATTATTATGGAAATTATATAGTTAGCTACAGAATGCAGAGTTTTGGTAACAAAGTATAGTACTATATAAAATGGTAAAATATTGGGTTCATTTGACTAGAGCAAAGCAAAAATGAAAAGAGGTTTTATAAGAATTGAATGCAGCAATTAATTAAGCAAAGGGAAAGTTAGAGATGGGCAATGGTTATGGATGAGAACAATAGGCTGAGATTCCCAAGGAAATAGGGATGTTTGGGATCACATACTTTGGTTTGGTGTGTCCCAAGTCAGAACTCAAAATTGTTACTATTCACCAACAATCCAAAGTTATGAAGGCAGATCATTGTCTCTTTCACAGGAAATTTCCCTCCTAATACTAGTAAGCCCCTCCCCAAAATTATTATTATTTTTCCCATTCCACCTTTCAACCATAACTATCTCCTCCGACCTCTGTTGCTGCCACCCTTGTCGCCTCCACCACACATAACATGTTTTTCCTTTTCCTTCTGTGAGCTGAACTTATTTTGGAGGCTAATCTAAACTGTAATTTAGAAAATTAAACAAGGAAGAATAAAATAGAAGACACACTCTCTGCTTTGAACTCTTTGATGTATTCTTACTTTCTCTTTCTTGATGCTATAGTTGTCCCTTCTGAAGATTATCACCATGTTCCCTATTTTTTTTTTCAATTCAATTCACTTCCATTTTAGGTCGAAGATTTTGCCTTCAATTCAATTAACTATTATGTTATTGAGATATGTTCCAATAGAATACGGATTTTGTTTCTGTAATTTAGAAGTTTCATTTAGCATTGTGTGGCAATTTCATCCTTGTCATGGGATGAACTTAGATTATTCTGTGATTGAAGCTATCTATCTTAGCACTTGTGTGATTTTGCTATGCCATTATTGAAATTTCCAATTCAGTTTCAACTTTGTCAATCTGACAAAATTAGTGAAGTCAATTTTTATTGTTGTTTTTCATTAAAATTACATTCAGGTTTGGTAGTTATAACACTGAAAGAAGCACCCTTCTGGAATATGGACAATATTTTTTTGCAGGCAGAGTAAGAGCTTTGATTTCTAGTAAGAGCAAGAGCAAGAGCAAGAGCCACTCTTCTATCTATCAATCTTGCATTGCCTGCTCGTGCGTTGCTACCTCCAAACTTCCAAATCCAAAACAAAAGCATTGCTGCTCTTGTTATTCTTTCCAGGTAATCGCAGCTGATCTTTTTATTCTTCCTCTCCAATATGCCTTTATCTTTATTGTTTGTTAGCTCTCTGTGTTCGCTGCTGAAATTAATTTCTTCTTTCCTGTTTAGCATTCTCTCTATCACTCTTGCTTTCTTGATTACTCTCTTTTGGTGTTTATGATTTCCATTAAAGGTGGTACACGAAATCGTGATACACAACTTCGTGCAGCTGACCAGCAAGTGCACTGGGTCATCCAAGTAATACCTTATGTGAGTAAGGGTCGATCCCACGGAGATTGCCGGCTTGAAGCAAGCTATGGTTATCTTGTAACTCTTAGTCAAGAGATTAATGATAAAAATGATTTGTTGTTTATGAAGAATGAATAACATGAAAAATAAAAAGTACTTGTGATTCAGTAGTGAGGAACAGGTTGAGGTTTTGGAGATGCTCTGTCTTCTGAATCTCAACTTTCCTACTACTGTCTTCTTCACGCACGCAAGGCTCCTTCCATGGCAAGCTGTATGTTTGTGGATCACCGTTGTCAATGGCTACCATCCGTCCTCTCAGTGAAAATAGTCCTCTACGGTTTCCCGCATGGCTAATCATTTGTCAGTTCTCACTCATGCTGGAATAGGATCCATTGATCCTTTTGCACACTGTCACTGCGCCCAACAATTGTGAGTATGAAGCTCGTCACAGTCACCCCTTCCCAGATCCTACTCGGAATACCACAGACAAGGTTTAGACTTTCTGGATCTCAAGAGTACTGCCAATTGATTCTAGCTTATACCACGAAGACTCTGTTGTCAGGAGAGGCAATCAAACTCGCGAACCAGGAATCCAAGAGATACACACTCAATCTTAGGTAGAACGGGAGTGGTTATCAGGCACACGTTCATAAGTTGAGAATGGTGATGAGTGTCACTGATCATCACATTCATCATATTGAAGTGCGAATGAGTATCTTAGAATAGAAACGAGCGTGACTGAATAGAAAACAGAAATAATTGCATTAATCCATCGAGACACAATAGAGCTCCTCACCCCCAACCATGGGGTTTAGAGACTCATGCTGTAGAAGATACAAATTCAGATGTAAAATGTCATGAGGTGCAAAATGAATCTCTAAAAGTAGTTTTTATACTAAACTCATAACCTAGGTTTACAAAAAATAAGTAAACTAAGATAGATAGTGCATAAATCTACTTTCGGGGCCCACTTGGTGTGTGTTTGGACTGAGAATTGAAGCTTTCACGTGTAGAGACTATTCCTGGCATTAAACGCCAGCTTTGGTACCAGTTTGGGCATTTAACTCCAACTTTTATGCCAGTTCTGGTGTTTAACGCCAGAAAAGGGTAAAAAGTTGGCGTTGAAATGCCAGTTTGCGCTATCAAATCTCAGGAAAAGTATGGACTATTATACATTGCTGGAAAGCCCAAGATGTCTACTTTCTAACGCAATTAAGAGCGCTCCAATTATGCTTTTGTAACTCTAGAAAATCCATTTCGCGTGTAGGAGGGTCAGAATCCAACAGCATCTGCAGTTCTTTTTCAACCTCTGAATCAGATTTTTGCTCAGGTCCCTCAATTTCAGCCAGAAAATACCTGAAATGACAAAAAAACACACAAACTCGTAGTAAAGTCCAGAAATGTGATTTTTGCATAAAAACTAATAAAAATATACTAAAAAGTAACTAAAGCATACTAAAAACTACATAAAAATACCACAAAAAAGTGTATAAAATATCCGCTCATCACAACACCAAAATAAACTGTTGCTTATCCTCAAGCAACTAGATAAATAAAATAGGAAAACAAAAAAGAAAATCAAGAGGTAATACATCTCAAAGTTTTAAGTGAAGCTCAGATTCTACTTAGATGAGCGGGACTAGTAGCTTTTTGCTCCTAAACAGTTTTGGCATCTCAATTTATCCTTTGAAGTTCAGAATGATTAGCATGCATAGGAACTCAGAATTCGGATAGTGTTATTGATTCTCCTAGTTTAATATGTTGATTCTTGAACACAGCTACTTTATGAGTCTTGGCTATGACCCTAAGCACTTTGTTTTCCAATATTACCACCGGATACATAAATGCCACAGATATATAACTGGGTGAACCTTTTCAGATTGTGACACAACTTTGTTAAAGCCCCCAGTTAGAGGTGTCCAGAGTTCTTAAGCACACTCTTTTTGCTTTGGATCACGATTTTAACCACTCAGTCTCAAGCTTTTCACTTGGACCTTCATGCCACAAGCACATGGTTAGGGACAGCTTGATTTAGCCGCTTAGGCCAGGGTTTTATTCCTTTGGGCCCTCTTATCCATTAATGCTCAAAGCCTTGGATCCTTTTTACCCTTGCCTTTTGGTTTTAAGGGCTATTGGCTTTTTCTGCTTGCTTTATCTTTTTCTCTCTTTTTTTTTCTTTTTTTGCCAAATATAATTTTTTTTGAATATTTTTCACTGCTTTTTCTTGCTTCAAGAATCAATTTCATGATTTTTCAGATTATCAATAACATTTCTCTTTCTTTTCATCATTCTTTCAAGAGCCAACAAATTTAACATTCATAAACTTCACTATAAAAAACATGCACTGTTCAAGCATTCATTCAGAAGACAAAAAGTGTTGCCACCACATAAAAATAATTAGAATTTTTCTTATTGAAAACTTGAAATAATTGCCTCCTTACTCTAAAGAGAATGTACTATTTTATTCATGTTTAGTGATGATGAAAAGGATAAATTATAGCTTACTTGGAGATAATAAAAAATAAAAATAAAGATAAAGACCCTAATTACTAATACTCATGTAATTCTTAAGATAGGTTTCTAATAATAAAAGTTATCACAGATTTAAGATTAGGACTCAACAGCCTTTATTTTGGGAGATGGATGCTCCTTCAATCTGTGGGGTGTCTGGTCCCTCAAGGGAGAGCTTCTGGCGCTTCAGCTCCTGTAGCTCACGCCCTTGCTTTTCTTGTTCCTTAAGCAGCTTGCAGAGCATGCTATTTTGATTTTGCTGTTCTTTCTTAACTTGATCCATAGCTTCTTGCAGCTTGGTGACAGATACTTCTAGACGGGCCCAGTAGTCAATTTGAGGGATTTCTGGGAGGAACTCCTGCGCCCTCCTCTTGATGGAGTTGTCGTGTACTTGTTGTCCCTCCATTGACTTTTTGGTGATTAGATGCTCGACTGAGATAAACTCATCCACTCCCATCTTTACCCCAGCATCTTTACATAGCAGAGAGATTAAGCTTGGGTAAGCCAATTTGGCTTCAGTGGAGTTCTTATTTGCAATTGTGTAAATCTCAGAAGCAATCAGATGATGAATCTCCACTTTGTTTCCTAGCATAATGCAATGAATCATCACTGCTCTTTTGACAGTGACTTCAGAGTGGTTGCTAGTGGGCAGTATAGAATGCCCAATAAAGTCCAACCAGCCCCTAGCGACTGGTTTGAGATCTCCTCTCTTGAGTTGGTTTGGAACACCTTTTGAGTTGGTTATCCACTTAGTTCCAGGGAGGCATATGTCCTCTAGAACTTGGTCCAAACGCTTATCTACTCTCACCATTCTCCTATTAAAGGATTCTGGATTATCTTGTAGTTGAGGCAGCTTGAAGACCTTTCTTATTTTGTCATGGTGAAAGTAAATAATCTTCCCTCTGACCATAGTTCGAAAGGTATGGAAGGCAGTTCCCGTCATTCTCTGCTTATCTGTTAACCACAGATTTGAGTAGAATTCCTGGACCATGTTTCTTCCCACCTTTGTCTCAGGATTAGCTAGGATTTCCCATCCTCTGTTTCGAATCTGTTCTTGGATCTCCAGATATTCGTCTTCTTTCAGATCGAACATAACTTCCGGGAACACTGACATCAAGCCCATTATTTTGTGGTAATGGTCTGCATGTTCTTTGGTTAAGAACCTCTCTTGATTCCAAAGTAGTTTTAGATTATTCTCTTTCTTGCCTCTTAGAGTTGTTTGTTTTCCTTTAGGGGCCATGATCTTGGTGAGTTTTTGCTCAGTGGTCATGGAAAAACATACCAAACTTAGAGGTTTGCTTGTCCTCAAGCAAAAAAAAGGAAATGAGAGGAATAGAGGGGGAGACAGATTCGAATGGTGGATTGATGGGGATGGCCGAACGTGTATTTAAAAGGGAAGGGGTGGGTTTCGAAAATTTTGAAAAAGATACGATAGAAAGATATGATTTGGAAAATATGATTCATGATATGAAAAAGATGAGATTTTAAAATTCAAAAGATATGGAAAAGATATAAAGAAGTGAAATCTGAATTTTTGTTGATGCATCTAAGAATTAAAAGATGATATGATGAGTTGGAAAAGATTTTGAAAGAAATTGGAAAGATAATTGAGTTTTTGAAAAAGATGTGAAAGAGATTTGAAAAAAAATTAAAAAGAATCTAGAAGATTATCAAATTTTTGAAAATTTAATTTGAGAGATGAAAATTTGTAACATGTTTATGCAGAAAATTATGAATTAAAACATGAAAATTTGAAAAAAATTAAAGTGAAAATAAAATCTCCTCCCCCTATCCTTTCTGGCGTTAAACGCCTAGAATGGATAGTATCTATTCTGGTGTTTAACGCCCAATTGTTGGCCATTTTGGGCGTTCAACGCCCAGCCAGGTACCCTGGCTGGCGTTAAATGCCAGAAATTCTTTATCACTGGGTGTTTTTCTAAATGCCCAGGATGCTGCAATTCTGGCATTAAACGCGCAGAATGATACCCCAGTACCCATTCAGGCGTTTAACGCCCAGAAAGGTATCTTTACTGGCGTTAAACGCCCAGAATGATACCCCTTCTGGCGTTTAACGCCCAAAATACATCCTACTGGCGTTTTCGAGCCAATGAGCTCTTTCTCTCTGCTTTGTGCTATGAATCCTTCTGTAATTCTGTGAACTTCTTCATTTGGACAATCAACCTTAAAGATAATTTATATCAAACTCCTATAATTATTATTTAAATAACAAGAACCTTTGCTAATGACTGGGTTGCCTCCCAACAAGCACTTCTTTATTGACTTTAGCTGGACTTTTACTGAGCTTTAGTCTAGTCTCAGTTTTGAGCATTCTTGCTCAACATTGCTTTCAAGATAATGTTTGACTCTCTGTCCATTAACAATGAACTTTTTGTCAGAGTCAATATCCTGAAACTCTACATATCCATATGGTGACTTGTGATCACATAGGCTACGTTTGTTTTTAGAGACAGGACAGAACATGACACTAAAACGGAGACAATAGGACGGAGACACTAAAAATTATCTTTTGTGTATTGTGTTTGGATACGATGGACAAGACACTAATGTAATGTCTAGTATTATGTTTGGATACACATGGACAAGACTAAAATATTATATGAAATGACTAAAATAGCCTTCTTGATTAATAAAAAATTTTGTTTAAGTTAATAAGCCAAATTAATTTTAAATAAAACATTAATTTAAAAAAATCCATTTTTACATGAAAAACAATTAGTTTTTGCATATAAAAATCTATTTTTATTTAAAAAAAACTAAATTTTTTTATCTAAAAAATTATTTTTCTTTATAAAAAACTGATTTTTCTTTAAATTATATAAAATCAATTACAATTTATAAATTATTTTTTATCATTTTAAAAGATCAATTTTACTTTTGCTAATATTTATCTTTCAAAAGTTTCAAGATTATTATTTTTGTTATTATTTTTATTACAAATCAAATAATATAATATAAGGTTAAAATGGTATTGAAGTAAAACGATAAAAAGAAAAGAATTATCTACCCCCAATAAAAAATTCTACAGAAAGGTGAGAGTACTTGGAAAAGAAAGAGATAGAGGAAGAATAGGAAGAAAAATATCTCTGAACAACGCAATAGAAAAAATAAAAAGGGGTAATCGTGGAAAAAAAGGAAAACAAAATTTATAAAATTGTCCGTGTCCACTCTTCCAAATCCCGTGTCCATCATTGTCTTTCGTGAAAGAGTGGACACAAAAGTATAAAAAACTGTCTCGGAGACAATATGTCCACTGTCCATGTCTCTGCTTCCAAACACTTTTTAAACAAGTGTTGTCCATGTCTCCGTGTCTTGCCCCCGAAAACAAACGCTACCATATGGTCTCCTCCACCGGGATTTTAATTTCCCGGGAAATAATCTGAGCCTAGAGTTAAACAGCAAAACCTTCTGTCCTGGCTCAAAGACTCTGGATGACAGTTTCTTGTCATGACACCTTTTTGCTTTCTCTTTGTAAATTTTTGTATTTTCGAAAGTATTGAGTCTAAATTCCTCTAGCTCATTCAATTGGAGCAATCTTTTCTCTCAAGCTAACTTGGCATCAAGGTTTAGGAATCTGGTTGCCAAGTAGGCCTTGTGTTTCAGCTCCACTAGCAGGTGACAGTCTTTTCCATACACAAGCTGGTATGGAGAGGTCCCTATAGGAGTTTTGAATGCAGTTCTGTATGCCCATAGTGCATCATCCAGACTCCTTGCCCAATCTTTTCTACGGGTACTTACCGTCCGTTCCAGGATTCGTTTTAGTTCTCTATTTGAGACTTCAGCCTGCCCATTTGTCTGTGGATGATATGGAGTTACCACTTTGTAGTTAATTCCATATCGGATCAGAGCAGAGTCAAGCTGTTTATTGCAGAAACGAGTTCCTCCATCACTGATTAGTATTCTGAGGACACCAAATCTGCTGAAGATGTGCTTTTGGAGGAACTTCAGCACTGTCTTAGTATCATTAGTGGGTATGGCAATTGCCTCTACCCATTTAGATACATAATCTACGGCGACCAGGATGTAAGTGTTTGAGTATGATGGTGGGAAAGGCCCCATGAAGTCAATACCCCATACATCAAACAACTCAATCTCTAAGATCCCTTGCTGAGGCATGCCATAACCATGAGGCAGATTACCAACTCTTTGGCAACTGTCACAGCTACGTACTGATATGCAAAAAATTAAGAATTCACGTATAACCGGCAAGTATACCGGATCGTATCAAGTAGTAAAACTCACCGGAGTGAGGTCGATCCCACGAAGATTGGTAGATTAAGCAACTTTAGTTAAATGCTGGTTTAGTTAAGCAAACATGGTTTTGATTTCATGAGATTTTGTTTCTTAAATGCAATTGCAGAAAGTTAAATGACAAGGAATTTAAAGAACTAAAATAAGGAAAGAAAATGAAAGTAAATAACTGAAACTTAGAGTGCAAAAAACTTAAATGACATTAAAGATAAATTGCAAGAAAGTAAAGATTGCAAAATTGTAAAGAGCAGAAAAGTAAATTGCAAGTAATTGAAAACAGAATGTAAATGACAAGAATGATAAATTGCAAGAAGATAAAAGGAATTTGGTAGTGGGTATTCAAAATAACTAAAGATCAATTAAAATGAGAATTAATGATGGAAGAGATCATTAGGGATCAGAGATGTAAATTCTCATGAATTGATGTTACTCAATTTCTTCTCAATCATGGGTATAGATCCATGGCGGATTCTGGGTAATTGAGTTTCAATCTCTTGGTAACTCAATTTCTCTCAACACAATCAATTGCCACTATCGTGATCTAATTTTTTATGAGAAGAGATGAAGCTCAATTAACTAATCCTTCATGCCACACAACTTTCAGGATCTCAACTAAGAGTGGTTACATCTCACATACCAACCCAGAGTGTATTGATCAAGGAAATTATGAAAGGATGAACTCTAAACTGAGTTATGTGACTCCTTTCTCAAGTTCATCACACAATTCATATAGATTCAATCCCTCTCTCGATGGTGATCAAATCTTTGAAGAACAAGAGTTTTCTCCTGGATGAACCACTTGAATTGAGAAGGAAAAGAAGAGTTATCAACCCATTCAAATAAACAGAGCTCCTCCCCTTAATGAAAATGCGGTTTAGTGAATCATAGCTCTAAATTTAACAACAAATACAAAAGTAGACATTAAAATTGAGTAGAGAAGAGTGAAGAATGAAGAAGAAGTTCTTAAAACTGGAAATTGAAAGTTGCAAGAAAAACAAAATAGCTTTCAGGTATCCTTCCCGAAATTGAAGAATGCTATAAAAGTTAGAGTACTAGAGTAGAAGGTAAAAGTGTCTAAGTGTGTAAAAAAATCCCCTCAAAGTACAAAACTCCTATCCATTTATACTACTCCTAAAACTCGTTTAGAGATCTTCAATTGGGTAAGCAATGTGGACTTTACCCTTGTTGAATTCTTGGCTCAATGGAGGAAGTGTTGCCAAACAGAGGAAATAGAGCTCATTCATCTTGCTTCTGGCCCAATGGCCTGGCGTTACTGGAAAATACGCCAGTTCAAAGCACGTTGGCAACGTGCCAATACACTTCCTAGGCTGGGAGCTTGGTGCTTGGGCATTGCTAGCCAAAGTTGTTGCCAAACACTTGGCTCTTCTTCTTCTTGGTTTCACTTTTCATGCTTAATGTTGCCTAAACTTTGAGCTTCAATTCTTTGTTTCAATATAGACTATTACACATCATTGGAAAGCTCAGAATGTCTTCTTTCCAATACACTTAAGATCATCTCAATTGGATCTTCCTAGCTCAAGTTATACTCTATTGAAGAGGGCAAGGTCAAGTTGCCTTGGTTGTGGGCGTTTTTATCAAACACGCTAGTGCACTCCAAGTTGGCAACATGCTAGTGCCCTTCCTTAGTCCAAATTCTTGGCCTCTTGGAGTTTTCAATGAACACGCCTTCTCCCCCTTGCCTTGGCAACTTGTTCGAGCCTTTTTTGGGCTCATTCATGCCTCCTTGAATCTCAACTTCATGTTCTTGTTTTTGGGGCCTAAAGATGACTCTGATTTTACTTCAATTTTGTGCTCCACTATAAACTATTATATAGGGTTGGAAAGCTCTAAATGTCAGCTTTCCAACGCAACTAAAAGCACTCAAATTGGATCTCTGTAGCTAAAGTTATGCTTCATTGAAGAGGACATGGTCAGCCTGTCAGAATCGCAGGCGTTTTTGGCAAACACGCCTTCATTCTTCCACATTGGCAACGTGCTCAGTTTCTGAGGCTCTAAATGAAGCCAGATTTTGAAGCTTCAAATCAATGCCAATCCCATACTATGATATATGGTTGGAAAGCTCTTGATGTCTACTTTCCAATGCCACTGAAATCACCTTATTTGGAGCTTTGTAGCTCAGGTTATGCATCCTTGAAGAAGGTAAGGTTAAGCTGCCAACTTTGCTGGAGTTGTTGCTGAACATGCACCCTTTCCTCCAAGTTGGCAACGCCCAAGACCACTCTCCAGGGCTGCCTTGCATTGTTGGGCGTTGTTGCTAGCGTTGTTGATGAACACACTAGTTCATCCTCAAGTTGGAAACGCCCTCGAGCTCTTCCTTGGCCCAACATCCTTGCTTGCTTGCGTTGCCAAGGAACACGCCCCCTTTCTCCAAGTTGGCAACGCCCAAGACCACTCTCTAGGGCTGCCTTGCATTGTTGGGCATTGTTGCTGGCGTTGTTGATGAACACTCTAGTTCATTCTCAAGGCAACAACGTGCTCGAGCTCTTGGTTGGCCCAAACTCTTGCCTTTGGCGTTGTTGCTAGCGTTTTTATCAAACACTCTAGTTCATTCCCAAGGCAACAACGTGCTCGAGCTCTTGGTTGGCCCAAACTCTTGCCATTGGCATTGTTGCTAGCGTTGTCCTCAAACACGCTAGTGAATTCTGGAGTTGGCAACGTGCCAACCTTCCTTCTTGCTCCAGGGCTTCCCCACTCCATCTCTGGTCTTCATTGGCATTGGCAATGCTACCCTAGAGTTGGCAACGTGCCACTTGATCTCCTCCTAGCTCCATGGCGCTTTGCTTCCTTGCTAGCTTGACTTTGCTACTCCATCACCTATCATTAACCAAAGAACTTGCTTTTTTGCCATTCTATGCAACGAATTTCAAGAGATTCATTCATACTAATTCACTTGTAAACTTCTTGAATTATTTGCATGAATTATGCCAAATTTCACCTCGCTCTTGGTTCATGAATGCATGGAGAGAAAACTCACACAATTGCTTGTTTATTTTAATAATGATGAATGAAATTAAGCTAAAACTAACTAAATTAACTAGCTAAAATAGCAAATATGCGAATGCATCACAACACCAAACTTAAAATGTTGCTTGTCCTCAAGCAAGAGATAAAAGAATTTGACAAAAGAACTTTAGATGCAAGAATTGAATATCTTAACAGAGAAAAACTTCTTTCATAAAATGTGTCATCCTCATTTGTGTAGTCATTTGTTTAATGCAAATGATCAAGGCTAATTCAACTTCTTTAGTTAAA
Organism: Arachis duranensis; assembly: GCF_000817695.3. NCBI lineage: Eukaryota > Viridiplantae > Streptophyta > Magnoliopsida > Fabales > Fabaceae > Arachis > Arachis duranensis. The sequence goes on from NC_029775.3 coordinate 23,134,202, forward strand.
ATGCTTGCTTCAATACTAGACTGGTTAGCTTCACTAGACTCCTTTTTCATACCTTAGCATATAATCCTCAACTATTCTTTTCTCTGCTTCTCTTTTCCCTTTTTTTTTTCAAGTTTTCTTTGTTTCAATTGAGCTAAAAATCTTGTCTTAAGGCAGCTCTTTAGCATAAGCTTTCAATAAACAATCCCAAACCAGTTGGTTTAAGTTGTTAAGTATTGAAACACTCTTAATGATTTACTAACTCAAGCCTCTCTCCTTAACACATTCAATCACAGGCATATAACTTTGAGATTCTATTTGGATAGTGGTGTCCAGCACCTCTTTAGGTTGCTAAATGTTTTGTAATAGAGCTACTCTTGAATGTGAGTTTTCAATCGATAATCCCGAGTTAGTTAACTCAAGTTACCGAGTGATGAAGCACCCCTCGGATTTACTAGCCCAAGTATATCTCCTAACATCAATCACCACAGACACATATCCAAATTTTGTCATTGATGCCTAGCTTTTCATTCTTTGTTCTTTGTTTTATTTATTTACTTTTTTTTTTCTACCGTCAAGGATTTTTGTGCTTCTAACTTCTTGAGTCTTGTAACTCTTAACCAACTAGTCTTGTGTGAGCAAGCATCTTAACTCCTTTTAATTTCTTGAGCCCTGGTTCGTTCACAATGAAAGCATAAATACTAGCACTTTTATAGGACAACCTTATTCTTCCTAAGCTAGGTTCCTCTCTGTTTTTGTTCAAACTACATCTTTTATTTCATTGAAAGATAAAGAGACTTAGGACAAGTATACATTCCAAGCATATGAGTGATACATGGAACCAGCAATAGAGTGCATATTACGCAGAACAAAAGAGAGCAAGATTTAAGTAAGATGAGATGATAAAAGCACTTAGACTAGCGAGCTTAAAAACAAACAAACAGCAAATGACTCATGACTATCAGAACACTAATCAACAGGGCACAATGACACTTTCAATTAACAGACAGTAAAGTAACAATGCAACCTCTTAGAGTTCACTTGTTTCCTTCTTGTCATCACCATCCTTAGCTTTTGTGTTCTTCTTCATCTCTTTAAAAAAATGGTGTCTATTCCCTCCAAGACATTGAGTATATTCCTGCAAAAGATATTGAAAGTTGCTTGTTCCCTAAGCACTTGAGAGATGGTTAGCATGCATGTATGCTTGTGATCTTCTAGACATAAGTTGGTGTGGGGACACCAAACTTAGTTCCTTGCTTACTTTTATATGCAGTAGAATGAATACATGCAAGAAACATCAAGTGCTTCTATTAAGGAAATAAACTCTAAACTAGAAAGCAACAATTGTTAAGTAGTTTTCCTGATTGTTTGGAGCAAGTGACTAATCATGCTGAGGGTTGAAATGTGTCTTTAATGAAACCTTTTGGTGGAACACCAAACTTAGCACCTCATATTCACCCTTAAATTATTTTAGTGTGCAACACCAAACTTAGCTCCTTGCAATGCAGATAAATATACTTAACTCTTTTATTGAATTAACTAAGAAAAGAAAACTACCTTTGGTTGGGTTGCCTCCCAACAAGTGCTTCTTTATCGTTATTAGCTTGACGGTTGTCCCTCTTTAGGGAGGATGATGATCATAGTGCCTTAATCCTTCCCCTCTCACCGTGAGCTTCCTTCCAGTATCATTCTTGATGATTTTCACATGTTCAAGTGAGAGGATTTTGCTCACTGTGTAATACCTAGAAAAGTGTGAAAATGTTTCCATTGGTTGGTAAGTTAGCTGAAGAGAGAATTTTTGCGTGGTCTAAAATTCAGAATAAATTCCCGTTGCAAGTATAGCTTCCAGACCAAAAAAAGTCCTTTCTTACAAACGTTTTGGTTGTCACAAGTAACAAACCCTTTTGAAATTGATAACCGAGTATTCAAACCTCGGGTCGTCTTCTCAAGGAATTGCAGGGAGGTATGTTCGTATTATTGGCTATGAAAATGGTAAAATTGGGTGTTTTGGAAATAAGGAAGAAGTATGGCAAGTAATTCAAATGACAATTAAAATAAATAAATAACTATAAAATAAAATCTTGGCAAGATATGAAAATTCGGAAGTCCTATCCTAGTTGCTCCTATGAGAATGAAAGTTAATCCCACTTAGTTAACATTTGCGTAAGCAAGGGAAAGTCAAGTGAACCAATTGGTTAGATTTCCCAAGTCCTAGCCAAATCCTAAGGAAAGACTAGAGTTAGTGGAATTCCAGTTAATTAACCGACATAACAATCAATCATGAATAGTTGGTAACTCAAGAGCTTCCAGTTAATCAATTAAAGCCAAAAGAGAAGAGAATCTACTTGAATAAAAATGTCTTCAGATTGGAAGCAACAGTAACATAAATAAAGGGGAGCAATAATAAACTGAAATACCTCAAATAACATTAATTCAAAGCAGTCAAATCTAACATGGAAAGATTTATGAATCAAATGGGCAACATAAGTAATTAACAGATAAAAGTATTAGAGTATCTAATAGTAGAAGAGAAACATAAATTAAAGAACATTGAACCTGTGATGAAGAAGATGAAATCCCTAATTTCTAAAAATCCTAATCCTAATCTTAAATCCTAAGAGAGAGGAGAGAGTCTCTCTCTCTAAAAACTACATCTAAAACTAAAATTATGAATTATGAAAGCATCCCCAGTCTTTGCATGTTCCCTGACTTTAATCTGTGTTTCTGGGCCAAAAACTGGGTTGAAATCCGGCCCAGAATCTCTGCCAGCGACTTTTGTAATTCTGCAGATCGCGCACGTCACGCGGACACATCATTCACGCGGACGCGTCATTCGGCGTTTTTCTTTTCCATGTGAGCGCGTCGGCCATGCCTCCGTGTTGCTTCTGCTTTTCCAATCCGTGCATCCGCGTCACTCATGCGGCCGTGTCACTGCGAATTCCTTTCTTCTGCGCGGTCACGTCGCTGATGCGTACGCGTCACTTCTCGCTGGTCATCTCCTCAATATCTTGTGTTCCTTCCATTTTTGCAAGCTTCCTTCCCAATCTCTCACTCATTCATGCCCTATAAAGCCTGAAATACTTAACACACAGATCAAGGCATCGAATGGTAGTAAGAGAGGATTTAAGATTAGCTAAATTAAGACCAAAGAAGCATGTTTTCAATCATGTAATAATTTTAGGAAGGAAATATAAATGCATGCTAATTATATGAATAAGTGGGTAAAGACCATGATAAAACCATACAATTAAACATATTGTAAACCATAAAATAGTGGTTTATCAACCTTCCCACACTTAAACATTAGCATGTCCTCATGCTAAACTCAAGGAGACCAAATAAATGAGTA
>NC_029775.3:23137656-23140414 GCF_000817695.3 Arachis duranensis
GGAATTGAGCGCTGAACCCTTACTGGTAGTGTATATCACTCTAGTCTCTCAAGTGTATAGGGTACTTCACTCTAATCTTCTCTAATCATGCTTTCTAAACTTTGTTCTTCAGCTAACCAATCAACAAATATTTAGTATACCAATGCAAACATCATGAGGTCTTTTCAAGGTTGTAATGGGGCTGAGGTAAAGGTGAGGATGTATATATAAGGCTAAGTGAGCTAACAAAGTGAATCCTTGATTAGTCTAAGATCTCACCTAACATATACATACTTTATACAATTATGGTAATTTAATTATTTTGATTTCATTTGAGCATGCTTCCCAAATTTTCAAATAACTTATTCAATTTAATTCCCTTTTTTCCTATCTTCCCATGTTCCCATAAAATTCCCCACACCTAAATTATACACAATATCTATCTTAAGCTAACCAAGGATTCAACTTGGGATTTTTAATTTGTTTTTCTGCTTAAGGCTAGTAATGTGGTTATAAAACAAAAAGGGGTTAAAAACTCAAGGGGCTAACAAAGGTGATGTAAAAGATGGGCTTATTTGGGATAAGTGAGCTAAAATCAAATAATGGCCTCAATCATATGCAAGCATGTAAATACACTAAATATTGGACATATAGATTGGAACAAAATAAAGATTACAATCATAGAGAAGAAAACACACAAGAATAAAAATTTATGGTTAAATAATGTAACCATGTAAATAAGCTCAAAATCTCACAGGCTGTGTGTTCTTTGGCTCAAAAACTATGTTCCAAATACAACTTCAAACAAATTTAACACAAAATTTTTCAATTTAAATTAGTGAAATGCTATAAAAATTTTTTGAAAAAAAATATTACTTCAACCAAGTGGTAAAATATGCCCAAAGTCAAACAAACATGCAATCAAATATGCAAATGCAACAACTAACAAGAAAAATAAACCATTGGTGTTGAGATAGAAGAGTAACTAACCCATGGAGATCGATATCGACCTCTCCACACTTAAAGATTGCAACGTCCTCGGTGCATGCTAAGATGTGCAAGTGGACGGGTTGTGGTTCCTCAGCTAGTGCTCTTATGTTTCTTTCCTTGCTAGAGGTATGGGAGTAGCTTTCTCTTTACCTTTCTTGGTGGCCATTCTGAAAGAAAACGAGGAAGACATTAGCAGTCAAGGGTTATAGCAAGGAAAAGAATAGGAAAGGTGGTAATCAATGCACAGGTATGGATAATGATGTGAACACATGGTCATGACTGCATGTGGCAAATCAACAATGGAAATATAGCAAGTGCATGTGAGGAAAATTGAATGCAAGGTGTTTATTGGCATGCCGGCAAAGGGCATGAGTAGCATAGGTCAAGCATTCAATGTCCAAATTAGATTACCAAGTCTCTCAAATTAATAATATATTTGTAAAAATAATTATATTTTAAATAATAAAATAGAGAAGGGGTTGTGCACGAAATTGTGATCACTACTTTTCACAACTCAAATAATCCCCGGTAATGAATCCAAAAACTTGGTGTTCAATACCATGGAATAAACACAACTTCGCACAACTAACCAGTAAGTGCACTGGGTCGTCCAAGTAATAAACCTTACGCGAGTAAGGGTCGATCCCACGGAGATTGTTGGTATGAAGCAAGCTATGGTCACCTTGTAAATCTCACTCAGGCAGACTCAAATGGTTATGGATGATGTATGAATAAAACATAAAGATAAAGATATAGATACTTATGTAATTCATTGGGGAGAACTTCAGATAAGCGAATGGAGATGCTTTGTCCCTTCCGTCTCTCTGCTTTCCTACTGTCTTCATCCAATCCTTCTTACTCCTTTCCATGGCAAGCTGTATGTTGGGTATCACCATTGTCAGTGGCTACAGTTCCGTCCTCTCAGTGGAAATGTTCAACACACCCTGTCACGGCACGGCTATCCAGCTGTCGGTTCTCGATCATGTCGAAATAGAATCCAGTGATTCTTTTGCGTCTGTCACTAACGCCCCACAATCGCGAGTTTGAAGCTCGTCACAGTCATTCAATCATTGAATCCTACTCAGAATACCACAGACAAGGTTTAGACCTTCCGGATTCTCTTGAATGCAGTCATTAGTTCTAGCTTATACCACGAAGACTCTGATCTCATGGAATGGCTGGCTCGGTTGTCAGGCGAGCGCTCGGTTGTCAGGCGAGCAGCAACCATGCGTCATGTATCAGAAATCCAAGAGATATCCACCCAATCTAAGGTAGAACGGAGGTGGGGCCAGCCTCCCAATGAGGGTTCAATCATAAAAACATGATCAAAAGCTCTCAAATGATCCAAAGATGAAAATACAATAGTAAAAGGTCCTATTTATAGGGAACTAGTAGCTTAAGAATTACAAAGATGAGTAAATGACATAAAAATCTACTTCCGGGCCCAGTTGGTGTGTGTTTGGGCTGAGCATTGAAGCTTTTTCATGTAGAGACTCTTCTTGGAGTTAAACGCCAGCATTTGTGCCAGTTTGGGCGTTTAACTCCCACTTTGGTGCCAGTTCCGGCGTTTAACGCTGGGAATTCTGAAGATGACTTTGAACGCCGGTTTGGGCCATCAAATCTTGGGCAAAGTATGGACTATCATATATTTCTGGAAAGCCCAGGATGTCTACTTTCCAACGCCGTTGAGAGAGCGCCAATTGGGCTTCTGTAGCTCCAGAAAATCCACTTCAAGTGCAGGGAGGTCAGAATCCAACAGCATCTGCAGTCCTTTTCAGTCTCTGAATCA
>NC_029775.3:23140535-23143443 GCF_000817695.3 Arachis duranensis
AAATCACAGAAAAACACACAAACTCATAGTTTTTAACTAAAAACTAATAAAAATATACTAAAAACTAACTAAATCATACTAAAAACATACTAAAAACAATGCCAAAAAGCGTACAAATTATCCACTCATCACAACACCAAACTTAAATTGTTGCTTGTCCCCAAGCAACTGAAAATCAAATAAGATAAAAAGAAGAGAATATGCAATGAATTCCAAAAACATCTATGAAGATTAGTATTAATTAGATGAGCGGAGCTTTTAGCTTTTTGCCTCTGAACAGTTTTGGCATCTCACTCTATCCTTTGAAATTCAGAATGATTGGCTTCTTTATGAACTCAGAATCCAGATAGTGTTATTGATTCTCCTAGTTAAGTATGATGATTCTTGAACACAGCTACTTATTGAGTCTTGGCCGTGGCCCAAAGCACTCTGTCTTCCAGTATTACCACCGGATACATACATGCCACAGACACATAATTGGGTGAACCTTTTCAGATTGTGACTCAGCTATGCTAGAGTCCCCAATTAGAGGTGTCCAGGGTTCTTAAGCACACTCTTTTTTCCTTGGATCATGACTTTATTATTATATTTTTTTGAATTCACTGCTTTTTCTTGCTTCAAGAATCATTGTAATGATTTTTCAGATCCTCAGTCTTTTCGTTTTTCTCCTTTTTTTTCTTCTTTTTTTTTGTATTCACTACTTTTTCTTGCTTCAAGAATCATTTTTATGATTTTTCAGATCCTCAGTAACATGTCTCCTTTTTCATCATTCTTTCAAGAGCCAACAATTTTAACATTCATGAACCACAAATTCAAAAGACATATGCACTGTTCAAGCATACATTCAGAAAACAAAAGTATTACCACCACATCAAAATAATTAATCTGTTATAAAATATGAAATTCATGTAATTCTTCCCTTTTTCAATTAAGAACATTTTTTTAAGAAAGGTGATGGATTCATAGGACATTCATAACTTTAAGGCATAGACACTAAGACACTAATGATCATAAGACACAAACATAGATAAACATAAAGCATAATTTTCGAAAAACAAAAAAATAAAGAACAAGGAGACTAAAGAACGGGTCCACCTTAGTGATGGTGGCTTGTTCTTCCTCTTGAAGATCTTATGGAGTGCTTGAGCTCCTCAATGTCTCTTCCTTGTCTTTGTTGCTCCTCTCTCATGATTCTTTGATCTTCTCTAATTTCATGGAGGAGGATGGAGTGTTCTTGGTGCTCCACCCTTAGTTGTCCCATGTTGGAACTTAATTCTCCTAGGGAGGTGTTGATTTGCTCCCAATAGTTGTGTGGAGGAAAGTGCATCCCTTGAGGCATCTCAGGGATTTCATGATGAGAAATTTCCTCATGTTCATGAGTGGGATGTCTTGTTTGCTCCATCCTCTTCTTAGTGATGGGCTTGAGGTCGTGCCTTCTCAGTTGAACCGGCTTCCCTCTTGAATCTCTCTTCCATTGGGCGCCCTCTTCACAAATGTCTGTGAGGACTTGGTGCAACCTTTGATCAAAGTTGACCCTTCTAGTGTAAGGGTGTTCATCTCCTTGCATCATGGGCAAGTTGAATGCCAACCTTACATTTTCCGGACTAAAATCTAAGTATTTCCCCCGAACCATTGTAAGCCAATTCTTTGGGTCCGGGTTCACACTTTGATCATGGTTATTAGTGATCCATGCATTGGCATAGAACTCTTGAACCATTAAGATTCCGACTTGTTGAATGGGGTTGGTAAGAACTTCCCAACCTCTCCTTCGGATCTCATGTCGGATCTCCGGATATTCACTCTTTTTGAGTTTGAAAGGGACCTCGGGAATCACCTTCTTCAAGGTGACAACTTCATAGAAGTGGTCTTGATGCACCCTTGAGATGAATCTCTCCATCTCCCATGACTCGGAGGTGGAAGCTTTTGCCTTCCCTTTCCTCTTTCTAGAGGTTTCTCCGGCCTTGGATGCCATAAATGGTTATGGAAAAATAAAAAGCAATGCTTTTACCGCACCAAACTTAAAAGGTTTGCTCGTCCTTGAGCAAAAGAAGAAAGAAGAGAGTAGAAGAAGAAGAAATAGAGGAGAGGGAGGTGGCTTTGTGGTTCGGCCAAAGGGGGGTGAAGTAGTGTTTAGGGTGTATGAAAATGAAGGAGTGAAGGTGGGTTTATATAGGGTGAAGAGAGGGATAGGGTTCGGTTATGAATGGGTGGGTTTGGGAGGGAAAGTGGTTTGAATTTGAATGGTGAGGTAGGTGAGGTTTTATGAAGGATGGATGTGAGTGGTGAAGAGAATGATGGGATTTGATAGGTGAGGGGTTTTTTGGGGAAGAGGTGTTGAGGTGATTGGTGAATGGGTGAAGAAGAAGAGAGAGGGTGGTGGGGTAGGTAGGGATCCTATAGGGTCCACAGATCCTGAGGTGTCAAGGAAAATTCAACCCTGCACCAAGTGGTGTGCGAAAAATGCACCTTTTGCCAATTCTGGCGTTAAACGCCGGGCTGGTGCCCATTTCTGGCATTTAACGCCAACTTCTTGCCCTTTCCTGGCGTTTAACGCCAGTCTGGTGCCCCTTTCTGGCATTAAACGCCCAGAATGGTGCCAGACTGGGCGTTAAACGCCCATTTGCTAACTTCACTGGCGTTTAAATGCCAGCAAGTTCTCCTCCAGGGTGTGCTGTTTTTCTTTTTGTTTTTCATTCTATTTTTACTTTTTCAATTGATTTTGTGACTTCTCATGATCATCAACCTACAGAAAACATAAAATAACAAAGGAAAATAGATAAAATATAACATTGGGTTGCCTCCCAACAAGCGCTTCTTTAATGTCAGTAGCTTGACAGTGGGCTCTCATGGAGCCTCACAGATACTCAGAGCATTGTTGGAACCTCCCAACACCAAACTTAGAGTTTGA
>NC_029775.3:23143588-23143863 GCF_000817695.3 Arachis duranensis
AGAAGCTCTTCATGCTTCCTCTCCATGATGACAGAGGGATATCCTTGAGCTTTAAACACCAAGGATTCTTCATTCACTTGAATGACCAATTCACCTCTATCAACATCAATCACAGCCTTTGCTGTGGCTAGGAAGGGTCTGCCAAGGATGATGGATTCATCCATGCACTTTCCAGTCTCTAGGACTATGAAATTAGCAGGGATGTAATGGTCTTCAATCTTCACCAAAACATCCTCTACAAGTCCATAAGCTTGTTTTCTTGAGTTGTCTGCCAT
>NC_029775.3:23144928-23163125 GCF_000817695.3 Arachis duranensis
TTGTTTGTATCTTTCCCAAGCTTCATAGAGGGATTCTCCTTCCTTCTGTCTGAAGGTTTAGACTTCCACTCTAAGCTTACTCAATTTTTGAGGTGGAAAGAACTTTGCCAAGAAGGCATTGACTAGCTTTTCCCAAGAGTTCAGGCTTTCTTTAGGTTGTGAGTCTAACCATATCCTAGCTCTGTCTCTTACGGCAAAAGGGAATAGCATAAGTCTGTAGACTTCAGGGTCAACCCCATTAGTCTTGACAGTGTCACAGATTTGCAAGAATTCAGCCAAAAACTGATGAGGATCTTCCAATGGTAGTCCATGGAACTTGCAATTCTGTTGCATTAGAGAAACTAATTGAGGCTTAAGCTCAAAGTTGTTTGCTCCAATGGCAGGGATAGAGATGCTTCTCCATAGAAGTCGGGAGTAGGTGCAGTGAAGTCACCCAGCACCTTCCTTGCATTGTTGGCATTGTTGTTGTTTTCGGCTGCCATGGGTTCTTCTTCTTTGAAGATTTCTCTTAGGTCCTCTATAGAAAATTGTGCTTTAGCTTCTCTTAGCTTTCGCTTCAAGGTCCTTTCAGGTTCAGGGTCAGCCTCAACAAGAATGCTTTTGTCTTTGCTCCTGCTCATATGAAAGAGAAAAGAACAAGAAAATGTGGAATCCTCGATGTCACAGTATAGAGATTCCTTGAGGTGTCAGAGGAACAGAAAAATAGAAGGAAGAGGTAGAAGAATTCGAACTTAGTGAGATAGAGTTCGAATTGTGCATTGAGGAGGAGTGGTACTCCATAAATAGAAGGATGTGAGAAGAGGGGAAGGGATTTTTTTGAAAATTAATTAAAAAGATTTTAAAATCATTTTGAAAAAGATTTTGAAGAAGATATGATTGAAAACTTTTTTGAAAAAGATGTGATTAAAAAGATATGATTGAAAAGATATGATTTGAAAAACAATTTAAAAAGATTTGATTTTAAAAATTAATGACTTGGCTAACAAGAAAAGATATGATTCAAACATTAAACCTTTCTCAACAGAAAAGGCAACATACTTGAAATGTTGAATCAAATCATTAATTGATAGCAAGTATCTTTAAAAAAAGAAAGAAATTGATTTGAAAAAGATTTGATTCAAAAGATATGATTTAAAAAAAGATTTGATTTTGAAAAACTTTGAAAACTTGAAAAAAATTTGCATTGAAAACAGAATCTTCCTTCTTGTGCCATCCTGGCGTTAAACGCCCAAAATGGTGCACATTCTGGCGTTTAACACCCAAATTGCTACCCTTTTGGGCGTTAAACGCCCAGCCAGGTACCCTGGCTGGCGTTTAAATGCCAGTTTTTCCTTCTTCACTGGGCGTTTTGAACGCCCAGCTTTTTCTGTATAATTCCTCTGCTGCATGTACTGAACCTTCAGTTTCCTGTATTATTGACTTGAAAATAGAACCAAGATCAAATAAACAATGCATGCAAGACACCAAACTTAAAATGTGACACTAGATTCAACAAGAAACATAAAATATTTTTGGTTTTTATGATTTTGTAAATTTTTTTGGTTTTTTCGAAAATTAAGTGGAAAAGAAAATAAAGGTATCAAAATTCTTAATGAGAATTCCAGGAATCATGCAATGGTAGTCTAAGACTTCGGTCCAGGAATTAGACATGGCTTCACAGCCAACCAAGCTTTCAAAGAAAGCTTCGGTCCAAAACACTAGACATGGCCAATGGCCAGCCAAGCCTTAGCAGATCATTGCTCCAATAGCAAGATTGATAGAAATCAACAAGCTCTTGTGATGATAAGTTGAAACCTTGGTCCAATAAGATTAGACATGGCTTCACAGCCAGCCAGACTTCAACAGATCATCATGAAACTCTAGAACTCATTCTTAAGAACTCTGAAAAATACCTAATCTAAGCAACAAGATGAACCGTCAGTTGTCCATACTCGAAACAATCCCCGGAAACGGCGCCAAAAACTTGGTGTTGTTGCCGGATCGAAAATTTGGCACTGATGTTACCGGACCAAAAGCTTGCCGAAAACTCAAACAATCCCCGGCAACGGCGCCAAAAACTTGGTGCACGAAATTGTGATCACTACTTTACACAACTCAAATAATCCCCGGTAATGAATCCAAAAACTTGGTGTTCAATACCATGGAATAAACACAACTTCACACAACTAACCAGCAAGTGCACTGGGTCGTCCAAGTAATAAACCTTACGCGAGTAAGGGTCGATCCCACGGAGATTATTGGTATGAAGCAAGCTATGGTCACCTTGTAAATCTCAGTCAGGCAGACTCAAATGGTTATGGATGATGTATGAATAAAACATAAAGATAAAGATATAGATACTTATGTAATTCATTGGGGAGAACTTCAGATAAGCGAATGGAGATGCTTTGTCCCTTCCGTCTCTCTGCTTTCCTACTGTCTTCATCCAATCCTTCTTACTCCTTTCCATGGCAAGCTGTATGTTGGGCATCACCATTGTCAGTGGCTACAGTCCCGTCCTCTCAGAGGAAATGTTCAACGCACCCTGTCACGGCACGGCTATCCAGCTGTCGGTTCTCGATCATGTCGGAATAGAATCCAATGATTCTTTTGCGTCTGTCACTAACGCCTCACAATCGCGAGTTTGAAGCTCGTCACAGTCATTCAATCATTGAATCCTACTCAGAATACCACAGACAAGGTTTAAACCTTCCGGATTCTCTTGAATGCAGTCATCAGTTCTAGCTTATACCACGAAGACTCTGATCTCATGGAATGGCTGGCTCGGTTGTCTGGCGAGCGCTCGGTTGTCAGGCGAGCAGCAACCATGCGTCATGTATCAGAAATCCAAGAGATATCCACCCAATCTAAGGTAGAACGGAGGTGGTTGTCAGGCACACGTTCATAGGTGAGAATGATTATGAGTGTCACGGATCATCACATTCATCAAGTTGAAGAACAAGTGATATCTTAGAACAAGAACAAGCGGAATTGAATAGAAGAACAATAGTAATTCCATTAATACTCGAGGTACAGCAGAGCTCCACACCTTAATCTATGGTGTGTAGAAACTCCACCATTTGGGCTGAGCATTGAAGCTTTTTCGTGTAGAGACTCTTCTTGGAGTTAAACGCCAGCTTTTGTGCCAGTTTGGGCGTTTAACTCCCACTTTGGTGCCAGTTCCGGCGTTTAGCGCTGGGAATTCTGAAGGTGACTTTGAACGCCGGTTTGGGCCATCAAAACTTGGGCAAAGTATGAACTATCATATATTGCTGGAAAGCCCAGGATGTCTGCTTTTCAACGCCGTTGAGAGCGCGCCAATTGGGCTTCTGTAGCTCCAGAAAATCCACTTCGAGTGCAGGGAGGTCAGAATCCAACAGCATCTGCAGTCCTTTTTGGTCTCTGAATCAGATTTTTGCTCAGGTCCCTCAATTTCAGCCAGAAAATACCTGAAATCACAGAAAAACACACAAACTCATAGTAAAGTCCAGAAAAGTGAATTTTAACTAAAAACTAATAAAAATATACTAAAAACTAACTAAATCCTACTAGAAACATACTAAAAATAATGCCAAAAAGCATACAAATTATCCGCTCATCAAGGGGTTATGTGAAAAGCAGGCATTTAGAGTAGTAGATTTAAAAGAAATCTAAAAATAGTGCAAAATGCCATATGGGCATTTTCACAAACACAAAGCATGCATATTGAATAAGGTATGGAAAATATTAATTAGAATATGCAAGCAACCCTATAAAAATAATATATAATTGTCAAATAATTCCTTTTAATAATCAACAAGCAAAATATGGTAAATAATTACCTAAATAAATTTCTAACCCCAATGAAAATAATGCAATGAATGAAAGTATGCAAATAAATTTAATGAAAGATAAGAAGAATGAGAAGGGAAAGAAGTGAGTAAGAAAGGAGGGAGGGAAAAATTAGGATTGGGGAAGAAAAGATAAGATATTTTGCAAATTAGGATAAGCTGTGCGATGCAAGCGACACAGACGCGTGGGGCACGCGGTCGCGTGACTTGAGTTTGAAGTTAATCGACGCGGTCGCGTCGGTCACGCGGTCGCGTGACACCTTTTATGCTACTGGCGCGAGGGCAGCCTCGCGCTCGCACAACTCTCTGTTCAAAATCTTATTTTGCCAAATTTTGGGTGACGCGATCGCATGGTCGACGCGATCGCGTGAGTGGCCAATATGAGGATATGACACGGACACGTGAGCCATGCGTCCGCGTGCTAAGGTTGTGCTTTCAGCACCAGTCCAGCACCATTCCAGTATAACTTTCGGCTATGCACCCTTTTCACGTCGATTTTCATGGCACGCGGCCGCGTGGGTGACGCGGTCGCGTAGGAGGCCAAAGTTCCCACATGACGCGGTCGTGTGAGCGACGCGGTCGCGTGGGGTCAAATTATGCTAAAGGCGCGCCGCCAGCCACGCTCTCGCGTGACTCTTTGTTCAATTCTTTTCTTCCTAACTCACTAGTGACGCGGACGCGTCAGCGACGCTGTCGTGTCGCATGCGATTTTTTTTCGTATGCAGAATGCAAAATGTAATTAATGTCATGCAAAAATTTTAGGTTCAATAAAAATTCAAAAACAGACTAAAATTAAAACTAAAAAGAGAACGATCATACCATGGTGGGTTGTCTCCCACCCAGCACTTTTAGTTAAATCCTTAAGTTGGACATTTGGTGAGCTCCTTGTCATGGTGGCTTGTGCTTGAACTCATCCTGAAATCTCCACCAGTGCTTGGAGTGCCAGCATCCTCCGGGGTCCCAAACAAGGCATATAAAACCTTTGAGCAATTTCAAACAGGTTTCCATGGTCCCGGGGTGTTGAATGTCAGAATAGATTCTAGGATCCCAAACTCTACTTTTACACCCATCTTTGTCTTGATCTGCATTTTTTCAGCCGGATGGTAAGTAGTCTGAATTCACACTGCAGTGACCAATCAGCTTCCGAGATCCTTGCAATTGAGCTTGACACCAATCCTTGTACCTCAAATTGAAGTGTGAAACCTTATTGAATCTTGCATACCTACTCTGAGTGCGAGTCATTTCCCTTTTGCTCTTAAAGTCGCAAAGAGTTCTAAGCTGGCCATCTGTTTCAAGTAAACCATATTCAAGTGGGAAATTGAAGATGAAAGTCAAGGATTTTACCCACTTGAGGTTTGTGTTGGGTGGTAGTGGCCTTGTGGTCAGTGTTTTCAGTGGTTCTGCAAGCTCTATTCCCTTGTGGTCTTCAGTGAATTCCTCCACTTCCATGTAAACCTTTTCCATTCCAGCCATGTCCTGGTCAAAGTCTTCCATATCTTCCTCATCACTTGAGTCATAATTAGGAGGTTGAGAAAAGTCGACCTCTGCATTATCTTCGTATTCACTTGGGGAAGATTCTTCAGTCTCAAAGAATTCACTTGCGGATGCGAGTTCGTTACTAAGAGAACTCGACTCGTGATCATCGTCATCAAGGAAACTTGCTTCTTGGGTTATTCCATCCAGTTCTTCATAAGATATCTGCATTGGAGGCTGCGCAACATCTTCTTTAGCATCAATTGTAACATCCTTGACGGAATTCTCCACAACTCTGGATTTAGGTGGTGGTTCGGCATCTCCTAAATCTTCAACCAACTCTTCTTCTTCTACAATGACAGCTTCCTCTATTTGTTCCAGTACGAAGTTATGCTCTATGCTATCCACTGGAGCTTCTAGCGTCTCCTTTGTGCTGCGTTCTTCATTGGATTCTCCACATAAAGCCATGGGAGTCTGTTGAGGGGCTGAACGTTTGGAAGATAATTGATTTATTGCTTGCTCTAGTTGATGAAGGGTTGCATTAAATTGTTTTACTGATTTTTCAAGGCGAACCTGTGATTCTTGGCTTGATGGATATGGACATGGTGCATAGGGGTGTGGTGGTTCTTGGGAATAGTTGGATTGGCATTGGGGTGGATAAGGATCATGTGGTAGTGAATGGTGAAAAGAAGCTTATGAGTGTGGTGGTTCGAAGTTATGTCGAGAGGATGGTCTCTGAGCATAGGGTGGGGCTTGTTGGTAGTTACAAGGCGGTCCACTAAATCTATCAGTTGGGCATGCATTGTAATATGGTCTTTGTCCATGATATATAGGAGGATGTTGTTGCCTAAAGGGGTGATCAGATCCTTGTGGCTCTATCCATCTTTGATTGCTTAGACCTTGATGCATAGTCCTGTTATAGCTTCCATTCCTTGCAACAAAATTAGAACCAAACTCAAAGCGAGAGGGGTGAGGATTCATAATAGCTATCAGAAATAAGAGGGAAGAGAGAAAACAAATAAACAAGTAAAAGAAAAATATTTACAATAACCAATAATAAGGCACACGTTTGTAATTCCCCGGCAACGGCGCCATTTTGAAGAGAGAATTTTTGCGTGGTCTAGAATTCAGAATAAATTCTCGTTGCAAGTATAGCTTCCAGACCAACAAAAGTCCTTTCTTACAAACTTTTTGGTTGTCACAAATAACAAACCCTTTTGAAATTGATAACCGAGTATTCAAATCTCGGGTCGTCTTCTCAAGGAATTGCAGGGAGGTATGTTCGTATTATTGGCTATGAAAACGGTAAAATTGGGTGTTTTGGAAATAAGGAAGAAGTATGACAAGTAATTCAAATGACAATTAAAATAAATAAATAACTATAAAATAAACTCTTGGCAAGATATGAAAATTCGGAAGTCCTATCCTAGTTGCTCCTATGAGAATGAAAGTTAATCCCACTTAGTTAACCTTTGCATAAGCAAGGGAAAGTCAAGTGAACCAATTGGTTAGATTTCCCAAGTCCTAGCCAAATCCTAAGGAAAGACTAGAGTTAGTAGAATTCCAGTTAATTAGCCGACATAACAATCAATCATGAATAGTTGGTAACTCAAGAGCTTCCAGTTAATCAATTAAAGCCAAAAGATAAGAGAATCTACTTGAATAAAAATGTCTTCAGATTGGAAGCAACAGTAACATAAATAAAGGGGAGCAATAATAAACTGAAATACCTCAAATAACATTAATTCAAAGTAGTCAAATCTAACATGGAAAGATTTATGAATCAAATGGGCAACATAAGTAATTAACAGATAAAAGTATTAGAGTATCTAATAGTAGAAGAGAAACATAAATTAAAGAACATTGAACCTGTGATGAAGAAGATGAAATCCCTAATTTCTAAAAATCCTAATCCTAATCCTAAATCCTAAGAGAGAGGAGAGAGCCTCTCTCTCCAAAAACTACATCTAAAACTAAAATTATGAATTATGAAAGCATCCTCAGTCTTTGCATGTTCCCTGACTTTAATCTGTGTTTCTGGGCCGAAAACTGGGTTGAAATCCGGCCCAGAATCTTTGCCAGCAACTTTTGTAATTCTGCAAATTGCGCACGTCACGCGGACACATCATTCACGCGGACGCGTCATTCACGCGGACGCGTCATTCGGCGTTTTTCTTTTCCATGCGAGCGCGTCGTCCATGCCTCCGCGTCGCTTCTGCTTTTTCAATCCGTGCATCCGCGTCACTCATGCGGCCGCGTCACTGCGAATTCCTTTCTTTCACGCGGTCGCGTCCCTGACGCGTACGCGTCACTTCTCGCTGGTCATCTCCTCAATTTCTTGTGTTCCTTCTATTTTTGCAAGCTTCCTTCCCAATCTCTCACTCATTCATGCTCCTCTATTCTTTGAGCTTGTTGCACCACTTCTACCTCTTCCTTTCCTTTCCAGCATGAACTTAAATGTATTGGGAGTGTCTCATTAGGTGCCTCTTTCAAGTTTGGATCTATGGAATCAATCTTTATACACTCTTCCTCTTGGGTGGAATCTTGAAAATTCTTGAAGACATGGAACACTATATGCTCTTCATGCACCCTTAGCATTAATTCTCCTTTTTCAACATCTATCAATGCCCTAGCAGTAGCTAAGAAAGGTCTCCCTAGGATAATAAGAGTGTTGTCATCTTCATCTATGTCTAGGATGACGAATTCAACTGGGAGAAAAAATTTGTCCACCTTTACCAATACATTCTCTACAACCCCAAGTGCTTGCTGAATGGATTTGTCCACCATTTGAAGGGCTATTTTTATAGGTTTCAATTCATGAATTTGAAGCTTCCTCATCAAGGATAGAGGCATCAGATTTATGCTTGCACCAAGGTCACAAAATGCTCTCTCAATCATCATGTTGCCTATGGTGCAGGGGATTTGAAAGCTCCCTGGGTCCTTCCTCTTTCTTGGCAACCCTCTTTGGATGATGGCACTACACTCCCTGGTCATCACAACCGTTTGTCCCTCTTTCAAGGATATTTTCTTTGTCAACAATTCCTTTATGAACTTAGCATATAGGGGCATCTGTTCAAGTGCTTCAATGAAAGGGATGTTAATGTGTAGTGTCTTTAATATCTCCAAGAATTTGGAGTATTGCTTCTCTTTGTTCTCTCCCTTGAACCTTTGAGGATATGGTAGCATTCGATGATATACTTTCACTACTACTTTCTTAGTTGACTTATCACTTTGTATAGAGGTTTCTTGCTCCTGCTTTTGCTCCTTCACCTCTTCTTTTAAGCCTTCTTTGTTGTGCTCTTCCTGAGTGATGGCTTCTGTCTCCACCTTCTTCTCACTTCTCAGGGTGATTGCTTTACACTCCTCCCACTTTATGGCTTTTCCTATGTCCCTTGGGTTGTCTTCAGTGGTACTAGGTAGTGCTCGCTTCTCACCTATCTCTGTGATATGTTTAGCCATTTGTCCCATTTGTCTTTCAAGATTCCTCATGGTGGCTTCATGTCTCTCTTGTCCTTTAAGCAAACTCTCTTGTCCTTTTGCTAATCTTTGAGTAGTCTGAGCAAGTGATTGTGTGTTTTGGGTAAGAGCTTGCAAGGCTGCTTCAAGACTTGAGATCCTGGTTTCATGATGGTCAATATGTGGTATGATAGGGTATGATTGTTGTGGTTGGAAGTTGTTTGGAGCATTAAGGTGGGCATTTTGTGAGTTGAATGGTGATGTGGAGAAGTTATTTTGGTGAGCTTGTGAATTGTTGTGGGGTTGCTGAGATGTGTTTTGTGGTTTCTTGTATTAGTGTTGTTAGATGAATGATTTTGGTTGTTTGTGTTGTGGGAATGGTTGGAGTTGTTATTCTTTTGCCATTGGTTTTGATTGTCACCCCATCTCAGGTTAGGGTGATTCCTCCAGGATGAGTTGTATGTGTCACCATGGAATTCATTCTGAGAAGAATTTAAAGCATTCTGCATGTATTGAACTTGTTCTTGTTTCTGCTCAGCGTTCCCCCCTTCACCTTGGTCCCATTCAACTAAAGGTTGTCTTGTTGTGCTTACTGAGGCTAGTTAGAG
Organism: Arachis duranensis; assembly: GCF_000817695.3. Taxonomy (NCBI): domain Eukaryota; kingdom Viridiplantae; phylum Streptophyta; class Magnoliopsida; order Fabales; family Fabaceae; genus Arachis; species Arachis duranensis. The sequence continues at coordinate 23,154,275 of NC_029775.3, forward strand.
GCCATCTATTCTCTTCGCTATCATTTTCATTTGCTGTTGGATTTGTTGGTGCATCAATTTGTTCTGAGCCAATATAGCGTCAACACCTTCAAGCTCCATCACAGCTTTCTTTAGGGTTGAGTTATGATACCTCTCTGATGAGTAGTAGTATTGATTGTTTGCAACAATCTCAATGAAGTCTTAAGCCTCTTCAGCAGTCTTCATCATGTTGAGTGATCCTTCTGATGAGTAGTCTAATCCCTTCCTTGCTTCTAAAGTCAAGCCTTCATAGAAGTTTTGGAGTTTGACCTAATCACTAAACATGTCAGGTGGACATCTTCTCATTAGTGCCTTATATCTTTCCCAGGCTTCATACAATGACTCCCCTTCCATTTGCCTGAAAGTTTGAACCTCTGTCTTCAACTTGATGATCTTTTGAGGTGGGTAAAACTTGGCTAGAAATCTGCTCACCAGATCATTCCAATTGTTGATACTTTCCTTGGGGAATGACTCTAGCCATTGAGTGGCCTTATCCCTCAAAGAGAATGGAAATAGCAACAACTTGTAAATGTCCGGATGCACTCCATTTGTGTTCACCGTATCACATATCCTTAGAAAAATAGATAAGTGTTGATTTGGATCTTCAAGAGGCCCCCTCCATAAGAGCAGTTGTTTTGTACCAAAGTGATGAGTTGGGGCTTTAACTCGAAGTTATTGGCATGGACATTTGGGGTGACAATGCTGGTCCCACAATGCCTTGGATCAGGAATGGTGTATGAGGCCAACACCCTTCTAGGTGGTCCATTGTTGTTCGCAACACCTTCAGGAGGGTTATGCAAGTTGTCCTCCATGACCTGGTCCTCTTCTGATTCTTCCTCACCAATTACCCCCATTCCTCTTGCTTCTCTTCTTAGTCTTCGGAGGGTTTTCTCGTCTTCAAGATTAGAGGTAGTGGATACTTCTCTCCTTGCCTCTGACATGAAACAAACACAAACCAACAACACAACCGAAACACTCTATTGCTAGAGTAAAGTTAGAGTTAGTGAGACAAAATATCAAATAGTTAGTGGGGTTGACAAAGAAAAGAAAAATGCTCAATCTAAACTACCATTCACTTAATCATTGTTAATCTTTTTCAATCCCCGACAACGGTGCCAAAAACTTGATACGCGAAAAATTAAGAATTCACGTATAACCGGCAAGTATACCAGATCGTATCAAGTAGTAAAACTCACCGGAGTGAGGTCGATCCCACGGAGATTGGTAGATTAAGCAACTTTAGTTAAACGGTGGTTTAGTTAAGCAAACATGGTTTTGATTTCATGAGATTTTGTTTCTTAAATGCAATTGTAGAAAGTTAAATGACAAGGAATTTAAAGAACTAAAATAAGGAAAGAAAATGAAAGTAAATAACTGAAACTTAGAGTGCAAGAAACTTAAATGACATTAAAGATAAATTGCAAGAAAGTAAAGATTGCAGAATTGTAAAGAGCAGAAATGTAAATTGCAAGTAATTGAAAACAGAATGTAAATGGCAAGAATGATAAATTGCAAGAAGATAAAAGGGAATTTAGTAGTGGGTATTCAAAATAACTAAAGATCAATTAAAATGAGAATTAATGATGGAAGAGATCATTAGGAATCAGAGATGTAAATTTTTATGAATTGATGTTACTCAATTCCTTCTCAATCATGGGTATAGATTCATGGCGGATTGTGGGTAATTGAGTTCCAATCTCTTGGTAATTCAATTTCTCTCAACACAATCAATTGCGACTCTCATGATCTAATTGTTCATGAGAAGAGATGAAGCTCAATTAACTAATCCTTCATGCCACACAACTTCCAGGATCTCAACTAAGAGTGGTTACATCTCACATACCAACCTAGAGTGTATTGATCAAGGAAATTATGAAAAGATGAACTCTAGACTGAGTTATGTGACTCCTTTCTCAAGTTCATCACACAATTCATATAGGTTCAATCCCTCTCTCGATGGTGATCAAATCTTTGAAGAACAAGAGTTTCCTCTTGGATGAACCACTTGAATTGAGAAGGAAAAGAAGAGTTATCAACCCATTCAAATAAACAGAGCTCCTCCCCCTAATGAAAATGGGGTTTAGTGAATCATAGCTCTAAATTTAACAACAAGTGCAAAAGTAGACATTAAAATTGAGTAGAGAAGAGTGAAGAATGAAGAAGAAGTTCTTAAAACTGGAAATTGAAAGTTGCAAGAAAAACAAAATAGCTTTTAGGTATCCTTCCCGAAATTGAAGAATGCTATAAAAGTTAGAGTAATAGAGTAGAAAGTAAAAGTGTCTAAGTGTGTAAAAAGGTCCCCTCAAAGTACAAAACTCCTATCCATTTATTCTACTCCTAAAACCCATTTAGAGATCTTCAATTGGGTTAGCATTGTGGGCTTTACCCTTGTTGAATTCTTGGCTCAATGGAGGAAGTGTTCCCAAACAGAGGAAATAGAGCTCATTCATCTTGCTTCTGGCCCAATGGCCTGGTGTTACTGGCAAACACGCCAGTTTAAAGCACGTTGGCAATGTGCTAACACACTTTCTGGGCTGGGAGCTTGGTGCTTGGGTGTTGCTAGCCCAAGTTGTTGCCAAACACTTGGCTCTTCTTCTTCTTGGTTTCACTTTTCATGCTTAATGTTGCCTAAACTTTGAGCTTCAATCCTTTGCTTCAATATGGACTATTATACATCATTGGAAAGTTCAGAATGTCTTCTTTCCAATGCATTTGGGATTATTTCAATTGGATCTTCCTAGTTCAATTTATGTACCATTGAAGAGGGCAAGGTCAAGTTGCCTTGGTTGTGGGCGTTTTTATCAAACACGCTAGTGCTCTCCAAGTTGGCAACGTGCTAGTGCCCTTCCTTAGCCCAAATTCTTGGCTTCTTGGCATTGTCAATGAACACGCCTTCTCCCCCTTGCCTTGGCAATGTGTTCGAGCCTTTTTTATGGTCATTCATGCCTCCTTGAATCTCAACTTCATGTTCTTGTTTTTGGGTCCTAAAGATGACTCTGATTTTACTTCAATTTTGTGCTCCACTATAAACTATTATATAGGGTTGGAAAGCTCTAAATGTCAGCTTTCCAACGCAACTAAAAGTACTCAAATTGGATCTCTGTAGCTAAAGTTATGCTTCATTGAAGAGGACATGGTCAGCCTGTCAGAATCGCAGGCGTTTTTGGCAAACACGCCTTCATTCTTCCACGTTGGCAACGTGCTCAGTTTCTGAGGCTCTAAATGAAGCCAGATTTTGAAGCTTCAAATCAATGCCAATCCCATACTATGATATATGGTTGGAAAGCTCTTGATGTCTACTTTCCAATGCCACTGAAATCACCTTATTTGGAGCTTTGTAGCTCAAGTTATGCATCCTTGAAGAAGGTAAGGTCAAGCTGCCAACTTTGCTGGAGTTGTTGCTGAACATGCACCCTTTCCTCCAAGTTGGCAACGTCCAAGACCACTCTCCAGGGCTGCCTTGCATTGTTGGGCGTTGTTGCTAGCGTTGTTGATGAACACGCTAGTTCATCCTCAAGTTGGAAACGCCCTCGAGCTCTTCCTTGGCCCAACATCCTTGCTTGCCTGCGTTGCCAAGGAACACGCCCCCTTTCTCCAAGTTGGCAATGCCCAAGACCACTCTCCAGGGCTGCCTTGCATTGTTGGGCATTGTTGCTGGTGTTGTTGATGAACACTCTAGTTCATTCTCAAGGCAACAATGTGCTCGAGCTCTTGGTTGGCCCAAACTCTTGCCCTTGGCGTTGTTGCTATCGTTTTTATCAAACACTCTAGTTCATTCCCAAGGCAACAACGTGCTCGAGCTCTTGGTTGGCCCAAACTCTTGCCCTTGGCGTTGTTGCTAGCTTTGTCCTCAAACACGCTAGTGAATTCTAGAGTTGGTAACGTGCCAACCTTCCTTCTTGCTCCAGGGCTTCCCCACTCCATCTCTGGTCTTTATTGGCATTGGCAACACTACCCTAGAGTTGGCAACGTGCCACTTGCTCTCCTCCTAGCTCCATGGCGCTTTGCTTCCTTGCTAGCTTGACTTTGCTACTCCATCACCTATCATTAACCAAAGAACTTGCTTCAGAATTTTGCCATTCTATGCAACGAATTTCAAGAGATTCATTCATACTAATTCATTTGTAAACTTCTTGAATTATTTGCATGAATTATGCCAACTTCACCTAGTTCTTAGTACATGAATGCATGGAGAGAAAACTCACACAATTGCTTGTTTATTTTAATAATGATGAATGAAATTAAGCTAAAACTAACTAAACTAACTAGCTAAAATAGCAAATATGCGAATTGATGAGCGGATAATTTATACGCTTTTTGCACTGTTTTTAGTATATTTTTAGTACATTTTAGTTAGTTTTTAGTATGTTTTTATGAGTTTTTATTTAAAATTCACTTTTCTGGGCTTTACTATGAGTTTGTGCGTTTTTCTGTGATTTCAGGTAATTTCTAGCTGAAATTGAGGGACCTGAGCAAAAATCTGATTCAGAGGCTGAAAAAGGACTGCAGATGCTGTTGGATTCTGACCTCTCTGCACTCAAAGTTGATTTTCTGGAGCTACAGAAACTCAATTGCCGCGCTCTCAATTGAGTTGGAAAGTAGACATCCTGGGCTTTCCAGCAATGTATAATAGTCTATAGTTTACTCGAGATTTGATGGCCCAAACCGGCGTTGCAAATCAGCTTCAGAATTCCCGGCGTTTAACGCCGGAACTGGTACAAAAGTTGGAGTTAAACGCCCAAACTGGCACAAAAGCTGGCGTTTAACTCCAGGAAAAGTCTCTACACATGCAAGCTTCAATGCTCAGCCCAAGCACACACCAAGTGGACCCCGGAAGTGGATTTTCACGTTATTTACTCATTTCTGTATATCCTAGGTTACTAGTTCACTATAAATAGGATCTTTTGACATTGTATCTTTACCTCATGACACTTTACACATTTCATACTGTACCTTCTACGGCATGAGTCTCTAAACCCCATGGTTGGGGGTGAGGAGCTCTGCTGTGTCTTGATGGATTAATGCAATTACTACTGTTTTTCATTCAATCACGCTTGCTTCCATTCTAAGATATCACTTGTTCCTCAACTTGATGAATGTGATGATCCATGACACTCATTATGATTCTCACCTATGAACGTGTGCCTGACAACCACCTCCGTTCTACTTTAGATTGAGTGGATATCTCTTGGATTCTTTAACTAGAATCTTCGTGGTATAAGCTAGAATATATTGGCGGCCATTCTTGAGAATCCGGAAGGTCTAAACCTTGTCTGTGGTATTCTGAGTAGGATTCAGGGATTGAATGACTGTGACGAGCTTCAAACTCGTGATTGTAGGGCGTTAGTGACAGACGCAAAAGAATCACTGGATTCTATTCCGATATGATCGAGAACCGACATTTTTACTGAGAGGATGGGAGGTAGCCATTGACAACGGTGAAACCCTACATACAGCTTGCCATGGAAGGAGTCTTGCGTGCATGAAGAAGAAGACAGTAGGAAAGCAGAGATTTAGAAGATAGAGCATCTCCGAAACGTCAACATGTTCTCCATTACTTCAAAACAAGTATTTATTTCATGTTCTTTTACTTTTCACGATTAAACCTGAGAATTATTGACATCCTGACTAAGAGTTACAAGATAACCATAGCTTGCTTCAAGCCGACAATCTCCGTGGGATCGACCTTTACTCACGTAAGGTATTACTTGGACGACCCAGTGCACTTGCTGGTTAGTTGTGCGGAATTACAAAAGTGTGATTGCAATTTCGTGCACCAAGTTTTTGGCGCCGTTGCCGGGGATTGTTCGAGTTTGGACAACTGACGGTTTATCTTGTTGCTTAGATTAGGAATATTTTATTTTTGTTGGTTTAGAGTCTTTTATTTGAGTTTAGTTTCATATTTTAAGTTTGGTGTCAATTGCAATTGAATGCTTTTGTTTTCTTTTAATTTTTCGAATTTGCATGTTCTTAATTTTTTCTTGGTGTCTTCCTTGTGTTTTCCTTTAGGTTTTCGAAAATTTGTGTGTGATTTTCTAAAAATTTCTAAGTTTGGTGTCCTCTTTGTGTTTTCCTTTAAATCTTCAAAATTTGGCACTAATTTTCAAAATCATATCTTTTTTTTAGTCAAGTCAAAATTCTAATTTCAAAAATTGATCTTTTCAAATCTTTTTCAAAAATAAAATCTTTTTAATTTTTTCAATCATATCTTTTTAAAAATAATTTTCAATCATATCTTTTTAATTGCTAATTCCAAAATCTTTTTAATTAATTAATTAATTTAGTTTTCAATTTGCTTTGATTTTATTTTCTTTCAGTTTTTGAAATTTTATTTTATTTTCTTTTCCATTTATTTTAGTTTATTATTTTCGGTTACTTTTAATTAAATAAAATAAAAAAATTATCTACTTGCAATCCATATCATCTCCCTTTCTCCATCATGGACCTAAGTGGAATTGAGCAGTCCAGAAGGACTCTGGGGTCATATGCTAATCCCATTACAGCTGCATATGAGAGTAGCATCTGTATACCTCCCATTAAAGCAAGCAGCTTTGAGCTAAATCCTCAACTCATTATCATGGTGCAGCAAAATTGCCAGTATTTTGGTCTTCCACAGGAAGAACCTACTGAGTTTCTGGCACAGTTCTTACAAATTGCTGACACAGTATGTGATAAAGAGGTGGATCAAGATGTCTACAGATTATTACTGTTTTCATTTGCTGTAAAAGATCAAGCTAAGAGGTGGTTGAATAACCAACCCACAGCAAGTATAAAAACATGGAGACAGTTATCAGACAAATTCCTGAATCAATTTTACCCTCCAAAAAGGATGACACAGCTGAGGCTGGACATCCAAGGCTTTAAACAAGAGGATAATGAATCCTTTTATAATGCCTGGGAGAGGTACAGAGGTATGCTAAGGAAATTCCCTCTGAAATGTTTTCAAAGTGGGTACAGTTAGACATCTTCTACTATGGGCTTATAGAAAAAGCTCAGATGTCTTTAGACCACTCAGCTGGTGGATCTATACAGATGAGAAAGACGATTGAAGAGGCTCAAGAACTCATAGATACTGTTGCTAGAAATCAACATTTGTACTCTAGCAGTGAGCCCTCTACAAAAGAAGAAGCCATGGCAGTAACTACTGATCCTAATCCTCAAGAACAGGTTGTTGAGCTTAATTAGCAATTACTCTTGATGACAAAACAGTTAGCAGAATTTAAAGAGATGCTCCAAGAAACTAAAATTTCTAACAAGAATATAGAATCACAGTTGAATCAGACAAAACAGCAGTTATCTAAACAGATAATAGAAGAATGCCAAGCAGTTCAACTAAGGAGTGGGAAGACATTAAATAACACTGCTCAAAGTGGCAAAAAGCCAAGAAAGGAACAACTGACAGAGGATAACCAAACCACTGCCCAAAATCCCTTTGAGGACAGTAAGAGCCTAGAGAGGAATACTCCTGGCGTTTAAACGCCAGAAAGGGGGGAAAAGTTGGCGTTAAACGCCCATTCCTTGCCCAGTTCTGGCGTTCAAACGCTAGAAAAGGGTGGAAAGCTGGCGTTAAATGCCCATTCTGCACCCAGTCCTGGCATTCAAACGCCAATGAGGAATCAGACACCTGAGAGTGCTGATAGTAACCCCTCTAAGAAGGCTTCTCCAACCACCTCTGTAGGGAATAAATGTGCAGCAACTAAGGTTGAAGAATATAGAGCCAAGATGCCTTATCCTCAGAAACTCCGCCAAGTGGAACAGGATAAAAAATTTGCCCGCTTTGCAGACTATCTAAGGACTCTTGAAATAAAGATTCCGTTTGCAGAGGCACTTGAGCAAATACCTTCTTATGCTAAGTTCATGAAAGAGATCTTAAGTCATAAGAAGGATTGGAGAGAAACCAAAAAAGTGTTTCTCACTGAAGAATGCAGTGCAGTCATTCTGAAAAGCTTACCAGAGAAGCTTCAAGATCCAGGAAGCTTTATGATACCATGCACGTTAGAAGGTGCTTGTACCAAGACAGCCCTATGTGACCTTGGAGCAAGTATCAACCTAATACTTGCATCCACTATCAGAAAGCTTGGGTTGACTGAAGAAGTCAAACCAACACGGATATGTCTCCAACTTGCTGATGGCTCCATTAAATATCCATCAGGCATAATTGAGGACATGATTGTCAAGGTTGGGCCATTTGCCTTTCCAATTGACTTTGTAGTGCTGGAAATGGAGGAGCACAAGAGTGCAACTCTCATCCTAGGAAGACCCTTCCTAGCAACTGGACGAACTCTCATTGATGTACAAAAAGGGGAAGTGACCCTGAGAGTCAATGAGGATGAGTTCAAGTTAAATGCTGTCAAAGCTATGCAGCATCCAGACACATCAAATGACTGCATAAGCGCTGATATTATTGATTCTTTAGTGGAAGAGATCAATATGACTGAGAGTCTCGAATCTGAGCTTGAGGATATCTTTAAAGATGTTCATCCTAACCTGGAGGAACCAGAGGAAATAAAAGAACCTCTGAAAATTTCTCAGGAAGAGGATAAACCTCCCAGACCCGAGCTCAAGCCACTATCACCATCCTTGAACTATGCATTTCTGGGAGAATGTGACACTTTTCCAGTGATCATAAGCTCTGCTTTAACTCACAGGAAGAGGAAGCACTAATTCAAGTGCTAAGGACACATAAGACAGCTCTTGGGTGGTCCATAAGTGATCTTAAGGGCATTAGCCCAGCAAGATGCATGCACAAGATCCTATTGGAAGATAATGCCAAGCCAGTGGTTCAACCACAGAGGCGACTAAATCCAGCCATGAAGGAGGTGGTGCAGAAAGA
>NC_029775.3:23163705-23165093 GCF_000817695.3 Arachis duranensis
AAAACCTCTAAGCAACCTGCTAGCTGCTGACACGCCATTTGTGTTTGACACAGAGTGTCTGCAGGCGTTTGAGACCCTGAAAGCCAAGCTGGTCACAGCACCAGTCATTTCTGTACCAGATTGGATATTACCATTTGAACTAATGTGTGATGCCAGTGACCATGCCATTGGTGCAGTGTTGGGACAGAGGCACAACAAGCTTCTGCACGTCATTTATTATGCTAGCCGTGTTCTAAATGATGCACAGAAGAATTACACAACCACAGAAAAAGAGTTACTTGCAGTGGTTTATGCCATTAACAAGTTTAGGTCCTACTTAGTAGGGTCAAAAGTGATTGTGTACACTGACCATGCTGCTCTTAAATACTTACTCACAAGGCAGGATTCAAAACCCAGGCTCATAAGGTGGGTGTTGCTTCTGCAAGAGTTTGATATAGAAACAAGAGACAGGAAAGGGACAGAGAACCAGGTAGCTGATCATCTGTCCCGGATAGAACCAGTAGCTGGGGCGTCCCTCCCCTCTACTGAGATCTCTGAGACCTTTCCCGATGAGCAACTCTTTGTCATTCAGGAAGCTCCATGGTTTGCAGACATTACAAACTATAAAGCTGTGAGGTTCATACCCTAGGAGTACAGCAAAGTGCAAAGAAAAAAATTAATTTCAGATGCCAAGTACTACCTATGGGATGAGCCTTATCTCTTTAAGAGATGTGCAGACAGAATGATCCACAGATGTGTACCTAGAGAGGAAGCACAAAGGATCCTATGGCATTGTCATGGATCGCAGTATGGGGGACATTTCGGAAGTGAGCGAACAACCACTAAGGTCCTCCAATGTGGCTTCTACTGGCTTACTCTCTATAGGGATGCCCGAGAGTTTGTGCGTAACTGTGACAGTTGCCAAAGAGCTGGTAACTTGCCTCATGGTTATGCCATGCCTCAACAAGGGATCTTAGAGATTGATTTATTTGATGTATGGGGTATTGACTCCATGGGTCCCTTCCCACCATCATACTCAAACACTTATACTCTGGTGGCAGTAGACTATGTATCTAAATGGGTAGAAGCAATTGCCACTCCCAATAATGATACTATGACTGTGCTGAAATTCTTCCAGAAATACATCTTCAGCAGGTTTAGTGTTCCCAGAGTACTAATCAGTGATGGGGGCACTCATTTCTGCAATAAACAGCTGTACTCTGCTATGGTCTGATATGGAATTAGCCACAAAGTAGCAACTCCGTATCATCCACAGACAAATAGACAAGCTGAAGTCTCTAATAGAGAGCTAAAAAGAATCCTAGAATGGACTGTTATTGCTCGTAGAAAGGATTGGGCAAAGAGCTTGGATGATGCTCTGTGGGCATACAGAACAGCATTCAAGACTC
>NC_029775.3:23165264-23165792 GCF_000817695.3 Arachis duranensis
ACTAAATGAGCTAGAGGAGTTCAGACTCAGTGCCTTTGAAAATGCAAAAAATTTATAAGGAAAAGGCAAAGAAGTGGCATGACAAGAAGTTGTCATCCAGAGTCTTTGAGCCAGGACAAAAAGTTATGCTCTTCAACTCTAGGCTCAGACTATTCCCAGGAAAACTTAAATCCCGGTGGAGGGGTCCGTATGTGATTACAAGAGTGTCACCATATGGATATGTTGAGCTTCAAGATATTGATTCTGATAAAAGGTTCATTGTTAATGGACAGAGGATCAAACATTATCTTGAAAGCAATTTTGAGCAAGAATGCTCAAAACTGAGGCTTGAATGAAGCACAGTAAAGGTCCAGCTAAAGACAATAAAGAAGCGCTTGCTGGGAGGCAACCCAGCTATTAGCAGGTGATTTATTTTACTTAATATAATATTGACATACATTTTTCAAGGTTGATCATCAAAATTGAAGGAATTCACAGAGTTACAGAAGGATTCAGTGCAAAAAGCAGAGAAAAGGAGTTTGCTGGCAA
>NC_029775.3:23165894-23168844 GCF_000817695.3 Arachis duranensis
TCTGGGCGTTTAACGCCAGTAAAGGTACCATTTTGGGCGTTAAACGCCAGAATAGGTACCATTCTGGGCGTTTAACGCCAGGATTGCAGCATCCTGGGCGTTTAGCAAAACGCCCAGTGATGAAGGGGTTTCTAGCGTTTAACGCCAGCCAGGGTACCTGGCTGGGCGTTAAACGGCCATAATGGCCAATATTTGGGCGTTAAACGCCAGAATGGATACCATTCTGGGCGTTTAACGCCAGAAAGGTAGGGGACAGAGATTTTGTTTTTCACTTCAAATTTTTTCAAACTTTCTTGTTTTGATCCATAATTTTCTGCATAAACACATTACAAACTTTCATCATTCACCCTCAAATTTCAAAAATTATACAATTTTCTAAATCATTCTTCAAATCCTTTCCAAATCTTCTTCAAAAACTCAAATCTGTGGCTGTCAGATAAGCAGAGAATGACTGGAACTGCTTTTCATACCTACAGAACCATGGTCAGAGGGAGAATTATTTACTTCCATCTGGACAAAATAAGAGAGGTCTTCAAATTGCCTCAACTACAAGATGATCCTGAATCCTTCAATAGGAGAATGGTGAGAGTAGATAAGGGGTTGGATCAAGTTCTAGAGGACATATGCCTCCCTGGAACTAAGTGGACAACCAATTCAAAAGGTGTCCCAAACCAACTCAAAAGGGGAGATCTCAAACCAATTGCAAGAGGTTGGCTAGACTTCATTGGGCGTTCTATATTGCCCACTAACAACCGTTCTAAGGTCACGGTCAAGAAAGCAGTGATGATTCATTGCATTATGCTGGGAAAAGAAGTGGAGATTCATCATCTGATTGCTTGTGAGATTTACACGATTGCAAACAAAAACTCCACTGAAGCCAAACTGGCTTACCCACGCTTAATCTCTTTGCTATGCAAAGATGCTGGGGTGAAGATGGAAGTAGATGAATTCATCCCAATTGAACATCCAATCACCAAGAAGTTAATGGAGGGACAAATGCAAGATAACTCTATCAAAAGGAGGGCGCAGGAATTCCTCCCTGAACTTCCTGAAATTAACTACTGGGCCAGCCTAGAAGCATCTGTTGCCAAGCTGCAAGAAACTATGGAACAAATTAAGGAAGAACAGCAGAATTAAAACTGCATGCTCTGTAAATTGCTGAAGGAACAAGAGAAGCAAGGGCGTGAGCTACAGGAGCTGAAGCGCCAGAAGCTCTCCCTTGAAGGGTCAAATACCCCACAAGTTGAGGGAGCATCCACTTCTCAAAATCAAGGTTGTTGAGTCCTAACTCTGTGATAACCTCTATTATTAGGAGTCTATTTTAGAGTCATTTAAATTTTTGTTTTCTATTACTATTAGTCTTATCTTATATTTATTTTTTAGTCTTGTTCTTAATTCATGATTAATAAAATTTAAGGTTCATGTCTTAAAGCTATGAATATCCTATGAATCCATCACCTCTCTTAAATGAAATGTTATTGAGGATCTGAAAAATCATCAGATTGATTCTTGAAGCAAGAAAAAGCAGTGAATTCAAAAAAAAGAAAAAAAAGAGAAGAAAAAAGGAAGAGAGAGAGCAAGCAGAAAAAGCCAATAGCCCTTTAAACAAAAAGGCAAGGGTAAAAATAAAAAATGATCCAAGGAAAAAAGAGCATGCTTAAGAACCCTGGACACCTCTAATTGGGGACTCTAGCAAAGCTGAGTCACAATCTGAAAAGGTTTACCCAGTTATGTGTCTGTGGCATGTATGTATCCGATGGTAATACTGGAAGATAGAGTGCTTTGGGCCACAACCAAGACTCATAAAGTAGCTGTGTTCAAGAATCATCATACTTAACTAGGAGAATCAATAACCCTATTTGAATTCTGAGTTCCTATAGATGCCAATCATTCTAAACTGCAAAGGATAAAGTGAGATGCCAAAACTGTTCAGAGGCAAAAAGTTACTAGTCCCGCTCATCTAATTGGAGCTAAGTTTCATTGATATTTTGGAGTCTATAGTATGTTCTCTTCTTTTTATCCTATTTGATTTTCAATTGCTTGGGGACAAGCAACAATTTAAGTTTGGTGTTGTGATGAGCGGATAATTTATACGCTTTTTGGCACTGTTTTTAGTATGTTTTTAGTACATTTTAGTTAGTTTTTAGTATGCTTTTATGAGTTTTTATTTAAAATTCACTTTTATGGGCTTTACTATGAGTTTGTATGTTTTTCTATGATTTCAGGTAATTTTTGGCTGAAATTGAGCTGCTTGAGAAAAAATCTGATTCAGAGGCTGAAAAAGGACTGTAGATGCTGTTGGATTCTGACCTCCCTGCACTAAAAGTGAATTTTCTGGAGCTACAGAAGCCCAATTGGCGCGCTCTCAATTGCGTTAGAAAGTAGACATCCTGGGCTTTCCAGCAATGTATAATAGTCCATACTTTGCCCGAGATTTGATGGCCCAAACCGGCGTTGCAAATCAGCTTCAGAATTCTAGGCGTTTAACGCCGGAACTGGCACAAAAGTTGGAGTTAAACGCCCACACTGGCACAAAAGCTGGCGTTTAACTCCAGAAAAAGTCTCTACACATGAAAGCTTCAATGCTCAGCCCAAGAACACACCAAGTGGACCCCGGAAGTGGATTTTCATGTCATTTACTCATTTCTGTATATCCTAGGTTACTGGTTCACTATAAATAGGATCTTTTGACATTGTATCTTTACCTCATGACACTTTACACGTTTCATACTGTACCTTCTACGGCATGAGTCTCTAAACCCCATGGTTGGGGGTGAGGAGCTCTGCTGTGTCTTGATGGATTAATGCAATTACTACTATTTTTCATTCAATCACGCTTGTTTCCATTCTAAGATATCACTTGTTCCTCAACTTGATGAATGTGATGATCCGTGACACTCATCATCATTCTCACCTATGAACGTGTGCCTGACAACCACCTCCGTTCTAC
>NC_029775.3:23168935-23177917 GCF_000817695.3 Arachis duranensis
TCTAAACCTTGTCTGTGGTATTCTGAGTAGGATTCAGGGATTGAATGACTGTGACGAGCTTCAAACTCGCGATTGTGGGGCATTAGTGATAGACGCAAAAGAATCACTGGATTCTATTCCGACATGATCGAGAACCAACAGATGAATAGCTGTGCTGTGACAGAGCGCGTTGAACATTTTCACTGAGAGGATGGGAGGTAGCCATTGACAACGGTGAAACCCTACATACAGCTTGCCATGGAAGGTGTCTTGCGTGCATGAAGAAGAAGACAGTAGGAAAGCAGAGATTCAGAAGATAGAGCATCTCCGAAACCTCAACCTGTTCTCCATTACTACAAAACAAGTATTTATTTCATGTTCTTTTACTTTTCACGATTAAACCTGAGAATTATTGACATCCTGACTAAGAGTTACAAGATAATCATAGCTTGCTTCAAGCCGACAATCTCCGTGGGATCGACCCTTACTCACGTAAGGTATTACTTGGACGACCCAGTGCACTTGCTGGTTAGTTGTGCGGAATTGCAAAAGTGTGATTACAATTTCGTGCACCACGAATGCATCACGTACAAACTCTCGGGAGTCTCTATAGAGAGTAGGCCAATAGAAACCACATTGGAGGACTCTTGTGGCTGTCTGCTCACTTCCAAAATGTCCTCCATATTGTGATCTATGGCAATGCCATAGGATCTTCTGTGCCTCTTCTCTGGGCACACACCTACAGATCATTCCATCTGCACATCTCTTGAAGAGATATGGTTCATCCCATAAGTAGTACTTTGCATCAGTAACTAATTTTTTTGTTTGCTGCCTGTTGTACTCTTTGGGTATGAATCTTACCGCTTTATAGTTTGCAATGTCTGCAAACCACGGTACTTCCTGAATGACAAAGCGTTGCTCATCCGGGAAGGTTTCAGAGATCTCAGCAAAGGGGTGGGATGCCCCTTCTACTGGTTCTATTCAGGATAGGTGATCTGCTACTTGGTTCTCTGTCCCTTTTGTCTCTTATTTCTATATCAAACTCTTGCAGAAGCAACACCCATCTTATAAGCCTGGGTTTTGAATCTTGCTTTGTGAGTAGGTATTTAAGAGTAGCATGGTCAGTATACACAATCACTGTTGATCCTGCTAAATAGGATCTAAACTTGTCAATGGCATAAATCACTGCAAGCAGCTCTTTTTCTGTAGTTGTGTAATTCTTCTGTGCGTCATTCAGTTCACGGCTGGCATAGTAAATGACATGCATAAGTTTGTTATGACGTTGTCCTAATACTGCACCAATAGCATGGTCACTGGCGTCACACATTAGTTCAAATGGTAATGTCCAGTCTGGTGCAAAAATGACTGGTGCTGTGACCAGCTTAGCTTTCAGAGTCTCAAACGCCTGCAGACACTCTGTGTCAAAGACAAAGGGTGTATCAGCAGCTAGCAGATTGCTTAGAGGTTTTGCAATTTTTGAAAAATCCTTTATAAACCTCCTATAGAATCCTGCATGCCCCAGAAAGCTTCTGATTGCCTTAACATTGGCAGGTGGTGGTAATTTTTTAATTACCTCTACCTTAGCTTGATCCACCTCTATTCCCTTGTTCGAAATTTTATGCCCAAGGACAATTCCTTCAGTTACCATAAAGTGACATTTTTCCCAGTTTAAAACCAGGTTAGTCTCTTGGCACCTTTTCAGAACAAGTGCTAGATGATCAAGATATGAGTTGAATGAGTTTCCAAATACTGAGAAGTCATCTATGCAGACTTTCAAAAATTTTTTCACCATATCAGAGAAAATAGAGAGCATGCATCTCTGAAAGGTTGCAGGTACATTGCACAGACCAAATGGCATCCTTCTGTAGGAAAATACTCCAGATGGACATGTGAATGCTATTTTCTCTTGATCCTGAAGATCTATTGCAATTTGGTTATAACCTGAATAGCCATCCAAAAAGCAGTAATAGTCATGACCTGCTAATCTTTCCAGCATCTGGTCTATGAATGGTAAAGGAAAATGATCCTTTCTGGTGGCTGTATTGAGCCTTCTGTAGTCAATACACATGCGCCACCCTGTGACTGTTCTTGTAGGAACCAGTTCATTCTTTTCATTATGAACCACTGTCATGCCTCCCTTCTTGGGGATAACTTGGACAGGACTCACCCAGGGGCTATCAGAAATAGGATAAATGATCCCAGCCTCTAGTAATTTAGTGACCTCTTTCTGCACCACCTTCTTCATGGCTGGATTCAGCCGCCACTGTGGTTGAACCACTGGCTTAGAATCATCCTCCAATAGAATCTTGTACATGTATCTGGCTGGGCTAATGCCCTTAAGATCACTTATGGACCACCCAAGAGTTGTCTTGTGTGTCCTTAGCACCTGAATTAGTGCTTCCTCTTCATGTGGATCTAAAGCAGAGCTTATGATCACTAGAAAAATGTCATCTTCTCCCAGAAATGCATATTTCAGGGATGGTGGTAGTGGTTTGAGCTCGGGTTTAGGAGGCTTCTCCTCCTTATGAGGAGTTATCAGAGGTTCTTCTATTTTCTCTGATTCTTCCAAGTCAGGCTGAACATCTTTAAAGATATCCTTTAGCTCTGATTCGAGACTCTTAGTCATATTGATCTCCTCCACCAGGGAGTCAATAATATCAATACTAATGCAATCTCTTGAAGTGTCTGGATGCTGCATAGCTTTGACAGCATTCAACTTAAACTTATCTTCATTGACTCTCAGGGTCACTTCCCTTTTTTGGACGTCAATGAGAGTTTGTCCAGTTACTAGGAAAGGTCTTCCTAGAATGAGAGTTGCACTCTTGTGCTCCTCCATTTCCAGCACTACAAAGTCAGTGGGAAAGGCGAATAGCCCAACCTTGACAATCATGTCCTCAATCACGCCTAATGGCATTTTAATAGAGCCATCAGCAAGTTGGAGACATATCCGGGTTGGTTTGACTTCTTCAGTCAAACCAAGCTTTCTGATAGTGGATGCAGGTATCAGGTTGATACTTGCCCCTAGATCACATAGAGCTATCTTGGTACAAGTACCCTCTAATGTGCATGGTATCATAAAGCTTCTGGGGTCATTAAGCTTTTCTAGTAAGCTTTTCAGAATGACTGCACCGCATTCTTCAGTGAGGAGAACTTTTTCAGTTTCTCTCCAATCCTTCTTATGACTTAAGATCTCTTTCATGAACTTAGCATAAGAGGGTATTTACTCAAGTGCCTCTGCAAATGGAATCTTTATTTCAAGAGTCTTGAGATAGTCTGCAAAGCAGGCAAATTGTTTATCCTGTTCCGCTTGGCGGAGTTTCTGAAGATAAGGCATCTTGGCTTTGTATTCTTCCACCTTAGTTGCTGCAGGTTTATTTCCTACAGAGGTGGTTGGAGAAGCCTTCTTAGAGGGGTTACTATCAGCACTTGCAGGTGTCTGATCCCTCATTGGCGTTTGAACGCAGGATTGGGGGCTGGATGGGCGTTTAACGCCAGATTTTCCCCCTTTTCTAGCGTTTGAACGCCAGAACTGGACATGGACTGGGCGTTTAACGCCAGTTTCTCACCCTTTTCTGGCATTTGAACGCCAGAAGTGGGGATCCACTGGGCGTTTAACGCCAATTCTTTACCCTTTTCTGGCATTTGAGCGCCAGAAGTATTCCTCTCTGGGCTCTTACTGTCCTCAGAGGGATTTTGGGCAGTGGGTTGCTCATCCTCTGTCAGTTGTTCCTTCTTTGACTTTCTATTGCCTTGAATTGAGACATTTAATGTCTTCCCACTCCTTAATTGAACATCTTGGCATTTTTCTGTTATTTGTCTAGATAATTGTTGTTTTGTTTGATTCAATTGTTCCTCCAAATGTTGGTTGGTATCCTTGGTTTCTTGTAGCATTGCCTTAAATTCTGATAGCTGTTCTGTTAGATAACATAATTATTGATTGAATTCAGCAACTTGTTCTAGAGGACTAAGTTCAGTGGATACTGCCTTAGCTTCTTCTTTCATGGAGGACTCATTACTTAAGTACAGATGCTGATTTCTAGCAATTGTATCTATAAGCTCTTGAACTTCTTCAATTATTTTTCTCATGTGTATAGATCCACCAGTTGAATAGTCTAGAGATATCTGGGCTTTTTCTGTAAGCCTATAGTAGAAGATGTCTAACTGCATCCACTCTAAAAATATTTCAGACGGACATTTCCTTAGCATCTCTCTGTACCTCTCCTAAACATCATAAAGAGATTCATGATCCTCTTGGTTAAAGTCTTGGATGTCCAGCCTTAGCTGTGTCATCCTTTTTGGAGGGAAATATTGATTCAGGAATTTGTATGATAATTGTTTCCATGTTCTTCTGCTGGCTTTGGGTGGGTTATTTAACCACCTCTTAGCTTGGTCTTTTACAGCAAATGGAAATAGCAATAATTTGTAGACATCCTGATCCACTTCCTTATCACGTACTGTGTCAGCAATTTGTAAGAATTGTGCCAGAAACTCAATAGGCTCTTCCTGTGGAAGACCGGAATACTGGCAGTTTTGCTGCACCATGATAATGAGCCGAGGATTTAGCTCAAAAGTGTTAGCTTTTATGGGGGGTATACAGATACTACTCCTATATGAAGCAGTAGTGGGGTTAGCATATGACCCCAGAGTCCTTCTGGACTGTTCATTTCCACTTAGATCCATGATGGAGAAAGGGAGATGATGTGGATTGTAGAAAAAAATTATTCTTTTATTTATTATTATTATTTTTTTTAAAAACTGAGATAAAAAAATGAAATAAAAGGAAATCAAAAACTAAAATAATTAATTAATTAAAAATATTTTGAAAAATTTTGTAGAATATTTTCGAAAAATAGAGAGAGAAAAAGTAGTTAGGAAATTTTGAAAAAGATATGATTTTAAAAATTTTGACCAAGTCAACCCAAGGGATTCGAAATTTTATGAGGAATTAAAGGAAAAGATATTTTTTTATTTTTGAATTTAAAGTAAAGAGAGAAAAACAACAAAATGACACCAAACTTGGAATTTTTAGATTAAAACAATGGAAAAAACAAGAAAACTTTGAATGTCGAGATGAACACCAAGAAAACTTTGAAGGTCGAGATGAACACCAAGAACAACTTTTGAAAATTTTTAAGAAAATAAAAATAACAAAGGACACCAAACTTAAAAAATTTTTATACTTAGAACACTAGTAATTCGAAACTGTATAAGATAATAAGCAACAAAGAACACCAAACTTAGAATTTTTAGAAAACCAAACACAATTTTTTTCGAAAATTAAAAGGAAAAACAACAAAGGACACCAAACTTAAAATATGAAACTAAACTCAAACAAAAGACTCAAATATAGTGACTCTAACCCAACAAAAATAAATTATTCCTAATCTAAGCAACAAGATGAACCGTCATTTGTCCAAACTCGAACAATCTCCGGCAACGGTGCCAAAAACTTGGTACATGAAATCGTGATACACAACTTCGTACAGCTGACCAGTGGTGCACGAATTTGTGATCCGCACAACTAACCAGCAAGTGCACTGGGTCGTCCAAGTAATACCTTACGTGAGTAAGGGTCGATCCCACGGAGATTATTGGTTTGAATCAAGCTATGTTTATCTTATTATTCTTAGTCAGGATATTAATTAAAATTATCAGTTGGAATTATTAGATTGGAAAAATAAAAGAGAATAAAAGCGTTACTTGTTGTGCAGTAATGAGAAATATGTTGGAGTTTTGGAGATGCTTTGTCCTCTGAACTTCAACTCTTCCTTGAAATCCTTTTCCACATGCAAAGTCCCTTCCATGGCAAGCTCTATGTAGGGTGTCACCGTTGTCAATGGCTACTTCCCATCCTCTCAGTGAAAACGTTCCTATGCTCTATCACAGCACGGCTAATCATCTGTCGGTTCTCAATCAGGTTGGAATAGAATCCATTGATTCTTTTGCGTTTGTCACTAACGCCCAGCCTTCAGGAGTTTGAAGCTCGTCACAGTCATTCAATCCCAGAATCCTACTCAGAATACCACAGACAAGGTTTAGACTTTCCGGATTCTCATGAATGCCGCCATCAATCCGACTTATACCACGAAGATTCTGAGTAATGAATCTAAGAGATACTCATTCAATCTGATGTAGAACGGAGGTGGTTGTCAGGCACACGTTCATGGATTGAGGAAGGTGATGAGTGTCACGGATCATCACCTTCTCCATAATTAAGCGCGAATGAACATCTTAGATAAGAACAAGCGTGTTTGAATGGAAAATAAAGGAATTGTATTAATTCATCGAGACGCTGCAGAGCTCCTCACCCCCAACAATGGAGTTTAGAGACTCATGCTGCCAAAAGGTACAAATTTCAGATCTAAAATGTCATGAGGTACAAAATAATTCTCTAAAACTTGTTTAAATAGTAAACTAGTAACCTAGGTTTACAGAATATGAGTAAACTAAGATAATTAGTGCAGAAATCCACTTCTGGGGCCCACTTGGTGTGTGCTGGGGCTGAGACTAAAGCTATTCACGAACTGAGGCTTTTCTTGGAGTTGAACTCCAAGTTATAACGTGTTTTGGGCGTTCAACTCCGGATCATGACGTGTTTCTGGCGTTTAACTCCAGACAGCAGCATGTACTTGGCGTTAAACGCCAAGTTACGTCGTCTATCTTCGCACAAAGTATGGACTATTATATATTGCTGGAAAGCCCTGGATGTCTACCTTCCAACGCCGTTGAGAGCGCGCCAATTGGACTCCGGTAGCTCCAGAAAATCCGTTTCGAGTGCAGGGAGGTCAGAATCCAACAACATCAGCAGTCCTTTTTCAGCCTAACTCAGATTTTTGCTCAGCTCCCTCAATTTCAGCCAGAAAATACCTGAAATCACAGAAAAACACACAAACTCATAGTAAAGTCTAGAAATATGATTTTTGCCTAAAAACTAATAAGATTTAACTAAAAACTAATTAAAACATGCTAAAATCTACATGAAATTACCCCCAAAAAGCGTATAAAATATCCGCTCATCACAACACCAAACTTAAACTGTTGCTTGTCCCCAAGCAACTAGATAAATAAAATAGGATGAAAGAAATTAAGAAGTAATAATATCTAAGAGTTTTAAATAGAGCTCAGATTCTTATTTAGATGAGCGGGGCTTGTAGCTTTTTGTTTCTGAACAGTTTTGGCATCTCCCTTTATCCTTTGAAACTCAGAATGATTGGCATCCATAGGAACTCAGAATTCAAATAGTATTATTGATTCTCCTAGTGTAGTATGTTGATTCTTGAACACAGCCACTTATGAGTCTTGGCCGTGGCCCTAAGCACTTTGTTTTCCAGTATTACCACCAGATACATAAATGCCACAGACACATGACTAGGTGAACCTTTTCAGATTGTGACTCAGCTTTGCTAAAGTCCCCAGTTAGAGGTGTCCAGAACTCTTAAGCACACTCTTTTTGTCTTGGATCACGACTTTAACCACTCAGTCTCAAGTTTTTAACTTGGACCTGCATGCCACAAGCACATGGTTAGGGACAGCTTGATTTAGCCGCTTAGGCCTGGAACTATTTCCTTAGGCCCTCCTATCCACTGATGCTCAAAGCCTTGGATCCTTTTCACCCTTGCCTTTTGGTTTTAAGGGCTGTTGGCTTTTATTCCTTTTGATAAAAAAAAATTTTTTTGAACTGCTTTTTCTTGCTTCAAGAATCAATTTCATGATTTTTCAGATCATCAATAAAATTTTTCGTGTTCCTCATTCTTTCAGGAGCCAATATTCATAAAATTCAAGATAAAAATTATGCACTGTTCAAGCATTCATTCAGAGAACAACAAGTATTGCCACCACATGTAATTAATTATAATTTTTATTATTAAGAACTCGAAAAATATAAATTACTTCTTTATTCTAAAAATCTACTACTTTATTCATGCCTGATGATGATGAGAAGAATAAATTATAACTTAATTGGAAATAAAATCAAAATAGATATACTAATTACTACAACTACTACTATATATCTCCTAAGGTAAATTTCTATAATAACACTATCACAGAGTTAAAGCTAAAAAAATTGGAACTCAACAACCTGTTGTTTTGAGGAGTAGATGTTCCTCTAATCTGTGGGGTGCTTTTCAAGGATTAATTTTTGGCGCTTCAGCTCCCTTAGATCACGCCTTTGCTCTTCCTGTTCCTTAAGCAGTTTTCAAAGCATGCTACTTTGATTGTTCTGTTCTTCCTTTATTTGGTCCATAGCTTCTTGCAATTTGGAAATAGAAGCCTCAAGATGTCCCCAATATTCGAATTGAGGAAGTTCTGGGAGGGCTTCCTGTGCTCTCCTCTTGACTGAATCATCCTGCAGCTGTTGTCTGTCCATTGATATTCTAGTGATTGGCCTCTCAACTGAGATATACTCTGTTATTCCCATCTTCACTCCGGCATCTTTGCAGAGCATAGAAATTAAGCTTGGATAGGCCAATCTGGCGTCCTTAGAATTCATGTTTGCTATTTTGTATAGCTCACATGAGATCAGTTGATGGACTTCTACTTCTTTTCCCAACATGATGCAGTGAATCATTACTGCTCTTTTAATAGTAACCTCAGAACAGTTACTGGTGGGCAGTATGGAACGCCCTACGAAATCCAGCCAACCTCTGGCTACTGGTTTCAGATCTTCCCTTTTGAGTTGAACTGGGATGCCAGTCGTGCTGGTGGTCCACCTGGCTTCAGGGATGCATATATCCTCTAGAATCTTGTCCAGACCTTTATTTACCCTCATCATACTCCTATTAAAGGAGTCTGGGTCATCTTTCAGTTGAGGAAGCTTAAATATCTCCCTGATCTTATCAGGATATGTATGAACGATCTTTCCTCTGACTAAGGTCCGATGGTCATAGAGAGCAGCTCCAATTATTCTTTGCCTGTCTGTCTGCCATAGATTAGCATAGAACTCCTGAACCATGTTCCTTCCCACTTTCGTTTCAGGATTGGCCAGAATTTCCCAATTCCTGT
>NC_029775.3:23179077-23181041 GCF_000817695.3 Arachis duranensis
TTTGATCCTACTAAATAGGATCTGAATTTGTCAATGGCGTAAACCACTGCAAGCAGCTCTTTTTCTGTGGTTCTGTAATTCTTCTGTGCGTCATTTAAAACACGAATGGCATAGTAAATGACGTGCAGAAGCTTGTCATGCCTTTGTCCCAACACTGCACCAATGGCATGGTCACTGGCATCACACATTAATTCAAATGGCAATGTCCAGTTTGGTGCAGTGACCAATTTAGCTTTCAGAGTCTCAAATGCCTGCAGACACTCTTTATCAAAGATAAATGGTGTGTCAGCAGCTAGCAGGTTGCTCAGAGGTTTGGCAATTTTTGAAAAATCTTTTATAAACCTCCTATAGAATCCTGCGTGCCCCAGAAAGCTTCTGATTGCCTTAACATTGGCAGGTGGTGGTAGTTTTTCAATTACCTCTACCTTAGCTTGATCTACCTCTATCCCCTTGTTCGAGATTTTGTGCCCAAGGACAATTCCTTCAGTCACCATAAAGTGACACTTCTCCCAGTTTAAAATCAGGTTAGTCTCTTGGCATCTCTTTAGAACAAGTGCTAAATGGTTAAGGCAGGAGCTGAATGAGTCTCCAAACACTGAAAAGTCATCCATGAAGACTTCCAGAAATTTTTCCACCATATCAGAGAAGATTGAAAGCATGCACCTCTGAAAGGTTGCAGGTGCATTATACAGGCCAAATGGCATCCTTCTGTATGCAAATACTCCAGATGGACATGTGAATGCTGTTTTCTCTTGATCTTTTGGATCTACTGCAATTTGATTATAACCTGAATATCCATCCAGGAAGCAGTAGTATTCATGACCTGCCAGTCTTTCCAGCATCTGGTCTATGAATGGTAAAGGAAAATGATCCTTTCTGGTACCTGTATTGAGCCTTCTGTAATCAATACACATACGCCACCCAGTAACTGTTCTTGTAGGAACCAGTTCATTTTTTTCATTATGAACCACTGTCATGCCACCTTTCTTAGGGACGACTTGGACAGGGCTCACCCAGGGACTATCAGAAATAGGATAAATAATCCCAGCCTCTAGTAACTTAGTGACCTCTTTCTGCACTACTTCCTTCATGGCTGGGTTCAGCCGCCTTTATGGTTGAACCACTGGTTTGGCGTCACCCTCCAGTAAGATCTTGTGCATGCATCTAGCTGGGCTAATGCCCTTAAGATCACTGATGCACCACCCAAGAGCTGTCTTGTGTGTCCTTAGCACTTGAATTAATGCTTCCTCTTCCTGTGGCTCTAAGGTAGAGCTTATGATCACAGGAAAGGTATTACCTTCTCCCAGGAATGCATATTTTAGGGAAGGTGGTAATGGTTTGAGCTCGGGTTTAGGAGGTTTTTCCTCTTCCTGAGGGATTTTCAGAGGTTCTACTATTCTCTCTGATTCCTCTAGATCAGGCTGAACATCTTTAAAGATGTCCTCTAGCTCTGATTCGAGACTCTCAGCCATATGGACCTCTCTTACCAGAGAGTCAATAATATCAACACTCATGCAGTCATTTGGGGTGTCTGGATGTTGCATGGCTTTGACAACATTCAACTTGAACTCCTCCTCATTGCCTTTCAAGGTTACTTCCCCTTTTTGGACGTCAATGAGGGTTCGGCCAGTTGCTAGGAAAGGTCTTCCTAAAATGAGAGTTGCACTCTTGTGCTCCTCCATTTCCAGCACCACAAAGTCAGTAGGAAAGGCAAATGGCCCAACCTTAACAATCATGTCCTCAATCACGCCTGATGGGTATTTAATGGAGCCATCAGCAAGTTGAAGACATATCCTGGTTGGTTTGATTTCTTCAGTTAAACCAAGCTTTTTGATAGTAGATGCAGGTATTAGGTTGATACTTGCCCCAAGATCACATAAAGCTTGCTTGGTACAAGTACCCTCTAATGTGCATGGTATCATAAAGCTCCCAGGATCTTTAAGCTTCTCAGGTAAGCTTTTCAG
>NC_029775.3:23181136-23181773 GCF_000817695.3 Arachis duranensis
AGTTTATTACCTACAGAAGTGGGTTGGGAAGCCTTTTTAGAAGGGTTGTTATCAGCACTTGTATGTGACTGATCCCCCACTGGCAATTGAATGCCAGGGGTGGAAGCTGGAGTGGCGTTAGACGCCACCTCCTTATTTGTTACTGGCGTCTGAACGCCAGAACTATGCTCCCTTTGGGCATTCAACGCCGAATTCATGCTTGTTTCTGGCGTTGAACACCAGGAATGAGCATGAGCTGGGCGTTCAGCGCCAGCTTTATTCCTCTCTGGGCTCTGATTGTCCTCAGAGTGATTTTGAGTAGCCATTTGTTCATTTCTTGGCTTCCTGCTGCTTTGAAGTGAGGTATTTAATGTTTTCCCACTTCTTAATTGAACTGCTTGGCATTCTTCTGCTATTTGTTTTGACAGTTGCTTTTCTGTTTGCTTTAGCTGTACTTCCATATTCCTGTTAGCCATTCTTGTTTCCTGTAGTATTTCCTTGAATTCGGTTAGCTGCTGAGTTAGAAAGTCTAATTGCTGATTGAATTCATTAGCCTGATCTACAGGACTGAGTTCAACAGTTACTGTTTTAGCTTCTTCTTTCATGAAAGATTCACTGCTTAGGTACAGATGCTGATTTCTGGCAACTGTATCAATAA
>NC_029775.3:23182015-23183486 GCF_000817695.3 Arachis duranensis
TGACAGTTGTTTCCATGTTTTTATGCTGTTCTTAGGCTGGTTATTTAACCACCTCTTAGCTTGATCTTTTATAGCAAACGGAAACAGTAATAATCTGTAGACATCCTGATCTACTTCCTTATCATGTACTGTGTCAGCAATTTGTAAAAATTGTGCCAGAAACTCTGTAGGTTCTTCCTGTGGAAGACCGGAATACTGGCAGTTTTGCTGCACCATGATAATGAGCTGAGGATTCAACTCAAAGCTACTAACTCCAATGGAGGGAATACAGATACTACTCCCATATGAAGCAGTAGTGGGGTTAGCATATGACCCCAGAGTCCTCCTGGACTGTTCATTCCCACTTAATTCCATGATGGAATAAAAGAGATGATATATATGTTGATATTATTTTTTTTTAAAAAATTAATTTTTATAAAATAAAATAAAAAAATGAAATAAACAAAAGAAATTGGAAATATTTTGAAATTGAAATTTGAATTTTTATATAAAATTTTTGAAAAAAAAAAGTAGTTCAAAATTAGTTAGAAAATATATTATTTTTTTTTTGAATTTTGAATTTTATGATGAAAGAGAAAAATATGCAAAAGACACAAGACTTAAAATTTTTAGATCCAATGCTCCTTATTTTCGAAAATTTTGGAGGGAAAACACCAAGGAACACCAAACTTAAAAATTTTAAGATCAAGACACAAGAAAAACTCAAGAACACCTTGAAGATTCACAAGAACACCAAGAACAAAAGGAAGAACACCAAACTTAAAATTTTTAGAAAACTTTAAGAAAATTTTCGAAAATTATGAAAAGATTAACAAGAAAACACCAAACTTAAAGTTTGGCACAAGATTAAATCAAGAAAAATTATTTTTGAAAAGGATTTTAAAAAAGAAAATGCCCAATTGCTAAGAACATAAACCCACGCTATAACCAACTGAGCTAAAAATGTAACGTGTTTTAAAGATGTATTATTTTTATGGATAAAAGTATAATTTTTGAAAGTTGATGTTTTGAAAAAGCACAAGAAAAACAAGAAAAGACACAAAACAAGAAAAACTCAAGATCAAACAAGAAAAATAAACAAGAACAACTTGAAGATCAATGAAGAACAAAGAACACAAGTTCGAGAATTTAAAGAAAAATATAAAAGATGCAATTGACACCAAACTTAGAACAAGACACTAGACTCACGAAAAATTAACAATTAATAAAGAAAAATAATATTTTTGAAAAAAAAAATTTTTGAAAAGAAACTATCCTACCAAGATTTAATGACTCTATAACAATAAAAATAAATTATTCCTAATCTAAGAAATAAAATAAACCTTTGGTTGTTCAAACTCGAATAATCCCCGGCAACGGCGCCAAAAACTTGGTGCACGAATTTGTGATCCGCACAACTAACCAGCAATGCACTGGGTCGTCCAAGTAATACCTTACGTGAGTAAGGGTCGAATCCCACGGAGATTGTTGG
>NC_029775.3:23183864-23190123 GCF_000817695.3 Arachis duranensis
TAATTAAGCGCGAATGAACATCTTAGATAAGCGTGTTTGAATGGAAAACAAAAGTAATTGCATTAATTCATCGAGACGCTGCAGAGCTCCTCACCCCCAACAGTGGAGTTTAGAGACTCATGCTGCCAAAAGGTACAAATTAAAGATCTAAATTGTCATGAGGTACAAAATAATTCTCTAAAAGTTGTTTAAATAGTAAACTAGTAACCTAGGTTTACAGAATATGAGTAAACTAAGATAATTGGTGCAGAAATCCACTTCTGGGGCCCACTTTGTTTGTGCTGGGGCTGAGACTAAAGCTATCCACGAACTGAGGCTTTTCTTGGAGTTGAACTCCAAGTTATAACGTGTTTTGGGCGTTCAACTCCGGATCATGACGTGTTTCTGGCGTTTAACTCTAGACAGCAGCATGTACTTGGCGTTCAACGCCAAGTTACGTCATCTATCTTCGCGCAAAGTATGGACTATTGTATATTGCTGGAAAGATCTGGATGTCTAATTTCTAACGCCGTTGAGAGCGCGCCAATTGGACTCTTGTAGCTCCAGAAAATTCGTTTCGAGTGCAGAGAGGTCAGAATCCAACAGCATCAGCCGTCCTTTTTCAGCCTAACTCAGATTTTTGCTCAGCTCCCTCAATTTCAGCCAGAAAATACATGAAATCACAGAAAAACACACAAACTCATAGTAAAGTCCAGAAATATGATTTTTTCCTAAAAACTAATAAGATTTAACTAAAAACTAATTAAAACATGCTAAAATCTACATGAAATTACCCCCAAAAAGCGTATAAAATATCCGCTCATCAACCAGCAAGTGCACTGGGTCGTCCAAGTAATACCTTACGTGAGTAAGGGGTCGATCCCACGGAGATTGCCGACTTGAAGTAAGCTATGGTTATCTTGTAACTCTTAGTCAGGAGATTAATGATAAAAATGATTTTTTGTTTATGAAGAATGAATAACATGAAAAATAAAAAGTACTTGTGATTCAGTAGTGAGGAACATGTTGAGGTTTTGGAGATGCTCTGTCTTTTGAATCTCAGATTTCCTACTGTTGTCTTCTTCACGCACGCAAGGCTCCTTCCATGGCAAGCTGTATGTTGGTGGATCACCGTTGTCAATGGCTACCATCTGTCCTCTCAGTGAAAATGGTCCTCTACAGTTTCCCGCATGGCTAATCATCTGTCGGTTCTCACTCATGCTGGAATAGGATCCATTGATCCTTTTGCACACTATCACTATGACTAACAATTGTGAGTTTGAAGCTCGTCACAGTCACCCCTTCCCAGATCCTACAGACAAGGTTTAGACTTTCCAGATCTCAAGAGTACTGCCAATTGATTCTAGCTTATACCACAAAGACTCTCGTTGCACGGATTTGAAGACTCTGTTATTAGGAGAGGCAATCAAACTCGTGAACCAGGAATCCAAGAGATACACACTCAATCTAAGGTAGAACGGGAGTAGTTGTCAGGCACGCGTTCATAAGTTGAAAATGGTGATGAGTGTCACGGATCATCACATTCATCATATTGAAGTGCGAATGAGTATCTTAGAATAGAAACGAGCGTGATTGAATAGAAAACAGAAATAATTGCATTAATCCATCAAGACACAGCAAAGCTCCTCACCTCCAACCATGGGGTTTAGATACTTATGCCGTAGAAGATACAAATTCAGATGTAAAATGTCATGAGGTACAAAATGAATCTCTAAAAGTAGTTTTTATACTAAACTCATAACCTAGGTTTACAGAAAATAAGTAACTAAGATAGATAGTGCAGAAATCCACTTCCGGGGCCCACTTGGTGTGTGTTTGGGCTGAGCATTGAAGCTTTCACGTGTAGAGACTATTCCTGGCATTAAACGCCAGCTTTTGTGCCAGTTTGAGCGTTTAACTCCAACTTTTATGCCAGTTCTGGCGTTTAACGCCAGAAAAGGGTAAAAAGTTGGCGTTGAAATGCGAGTTTGCGCTATCAAATTTTGGGCAAAGTATGAACTATTAAACATTACTGGAAATCCCAAGATGTCTACTTTCCATCGCAATTGAGAGCGCACCAATTGGGCTTCTGTAGCTCCAGAAAATCCATTTTGCGTGTAGGGGGTCAGAATCCAACAGCATCTGTAGTCCTTTTTCAGCCTCTGAATCAGATTTTTGCTCAGGTCCCTCAATTTCAGCCAGAAAATACCTAAAATCACAGAAAAATACACAAACTGACAGTAAAGTCCAGAAATATGATTTTTGCGTAAAAACTAATAAAAATATACTAAAAAGTAACTAAAGCATACTAAAAACTACATAAAAATACCACCAAAAAGCGTATAAAATATCCGCTTATCAAAGGGGTTTTATTCTGCTTTCTTTGTGGGTTATTTTTTTGATTTTTTATTTCTTTGAAATTTTAGCACTTCAGCTGTGATCATTGATTGATTTTTAGCTGAGTGCTCTTGATAAACTATTATTTTATGATTTATCTTGTGCTCAATTGAGTGATTTTATCAATTCTTCACCCACTTATTCATATGAATTGCATAGTTTTAAAATTCCTTCCTTATTTTATGATATATGTGAAAATATGTTTCCTATGCGGTTAAAAATGTTAAATTTAATTATCCTTTATTACCATTCGATGCCGTGATCTGTGTGTTGAGTATTTTCAGACTTTATAGGACAGGAATGGCTTAGAGGACAGAAAGAAAACACGCAAAAATGGAAGGAACGCACAAAATAGAGTTTTTAAAGATTTGGCAGCAACGCGAAAGCATGGACGACACGACCACGTGCCTTGCGCAAAATGGCGTCGACGCAAACGTGTGAACGACGCGGACGCGTGACTAGCACGAAACACAACTGACGCGAACGCGTGACTGACGCGGACGCATGGAAGAGAAAACTCCAGATGACGCGGATGCGTGACACACGCGAACACGTGACGGACCCCACGTGCAGAAAATTACAGAAGTCGCTCCCAGTGATTTCTGGATCCTTTTTCGGTCCAAATCCAAGCCCAGAAAATACAGATTAGAGGCTATAAAGTGGGGGAATGCATCCATTCATGAGAGAACAATTCATACAGACAAACACAACATTCATATTCACAATTTTAGGTTTAGATGTAGTTTTTAAAGAGAGAGGAGTTTTAGGATTTAGGATTTCTTTTAGGATTAGGATTTCTACTTCTCAATTTCCAGGTACAATGATCCTTTTATTTATTTTTCTAATTTAATTTATGAACTTTTCCATGTTAGATTTGATTTCTTTTATTAATGCAATTTGAGGTATTTCAGATATATGATTTTTATTTAGCTTTCTATATTCTTTGCTTTGGTTGAGTAATTAGAGACTTTTGAGTTATCAAACTCTTTTGTTGATTGATAATTGGAAGTTGCTAATTGACTTGAATTCCACTAACTCTAGTCTTTTGATAAACCACTATTTTATGGTTTATCTTGTGCTTAATTGAGTGGATTTTATCAATCTTTCATACACTTATTCATACTATTTGTATGGTTTTATTCCTTCCCAGAATTTGTTCTATGATTGAAAACTTGCTTCCTAGAGTCTTTAATTTGTGTATTTTATTCATCTCTTATTATTATTCGATGCTATGATATGTGTGTTAAGTGTTTTCAGAGATTACAGGGCAGGAATGACTTGGTGGATGGAAAGGAAGCATGCAAAAGTGGAAGGAATACAAGAAGTTGAAGAAATTGCTAAGCTGTCCAGCCTGACCTCTTCGCACTCAAATGATTATAACTTGAGCTACAAAGATCCAAATGATGCGATTTCAGTTGCGTTGGAAAGCTAACATCCGAGGCTTCGGTTTGATATATAATTTGCTATAGCGTCCATACAGCTAGGCGATGCGTCGCAGTGACGAAAATCAGCATGGCAGATTTCATAACCAGCAAATTCTGGGCCATTTCCGGCCCAGTTTCAAGCCCAAAAAACACATATTAAAGGCTGCAAAGTGGAGGAATGAAGGGAGAATGACTGATAACTCACTTTTCATAATTTAGATGTAGTTTTTAGAAAGAGAGGCTCTCTCCTCTCTCTTAGGATTTTGGATTAGGATTTCTATTAGGATTAGGATTTATTTCTTCTTCATCACAGGTTCAATATTCCTTTATTTCAATTTCTCTTCTACTTTTATTCATTCTATTCTTTTATTTTAGTTTGCCAAATTGGCTTATGAACTTTTTATGTTAGGATTTTCTTAACTAATACAATTTGAGGTATTTTCAGATATATGAGTTGTCAAATTAGCTTTCTACATCCTTGGCTTTAGTTGATTAATTGGTAACTCTTGAGTTGTCAAACTCATCGTGATTGATAATTGATATCTTTGCTGATTAATTTAGATTCCTATAACTCTAGTCTTTCCTCAGGAGTTGACTAGGACTTTAGGTGTTAAATTGATATATCCACTTGACTTACCTTCATAGTTAGAGGTTGACTTAGTGGGAGCAAAAATATAATTCTCATCACCATTGATAAGAATAACTAGGATAGGACTTCCAGTTTTCATACTTTGCCAAAAGTTTTATTAGCTATTGATTTATTAATTCCTGCAATTTATTTCTCTTGTTCAAAACCTTTTTAAACCCAAAAATACTATTTTTCATAACCAATAATAAATCATACTTCCCTGCAATTTCTTGAGAAGATGACCCGAGATTTGAATACTTCGGTTTATAAATTTATTGGGTTTTCTTACTTGTGACAACCAAATGTTTGTACGAAAGAATTTTCTGTTGGTTTAGAAGCTATACTTACAACGCGATAATATTCTTATATTTCTTTACCGATAGGAAATCCGTTTGTCAAAATGGCGCCGTTGCTGGGGAATTGCAAACGTGTGCCTTATTATTGGTTATTGTAAATATTTTTATCTTATCTTATCTTAGTTTTAAATTTCAAAAATCAAATCTTTTTTTTTAAAAAAATCATATCTTTTACAAAATCTTATCTTATTTTTTTCAAAATCTTAACTTTTCCTTTTTCAAAAATCATATCTTTTTCAAAATCTTATCTTATCTTTTTTTTCAAAAATCA
Source organism: Arachis duranensis (assembly GCF_000817695.3). NCBI lineage: Eukaryota > Viridiplantae > Streptophyta > Magnoliopsida > Fabales > Fabaceae > Arachis > Arachis duranensis. Next base: position 23,188,920 of record NC_029775.3, read on the forward strand.
TATCTTTTTCAAAATATTTTCTTTTTGTTAGTTTTTATTTTTATTTTGTCTTACTACTATGAACTCTTACCCCTTTGGCTATAAGTCTGGTTATAATTATGTTGCAGGAAGAGGAGATTATAATGACAACATGTACCATGGTTGGAAGAATCAAAGATGGGAGGAGCCACAAGGATTTGATCAACCCTCATGGCAACAACCACCTCTAATGGACTATAAACAACCATTCTGTGATGCATATCAAGGCAATGGCTATGGTTTAAACACAATTGGAATTATATTAACTCCTATTTATTCATTATCCATGTTACGGCAGATGTTCTATGGATACAAGCTTTTTGATTATCAACAACCACAACCATATCCTATGAACCCCCTCCTCAACATGACTTTAGACCACCATACTGATGAGCGGATAATTTGTACGCTTTTTGGCATTGTTTTTAGTATGATTTAGTTAGTTTTTAGTATATTTTTATTAGTTTTTAGTTAAAATTCACTTTTCTGGACTTTACTATGAGTTTGTGTGTTTTTCTGTGATTTCAGGTATTTTCTGGCTGAAATTGAGGGACTTGAGCAAAAATCTGATTCAGAGACTGAAATGGATTGCAGATGTTGTTGGATTCTGACCTCCCTGCACTCAAAGTGGATTTTCTGGAGCCCCAGAAGCCCAATTGGCGCGCTCTCAACGGCGTTGGAAAGTAGACATCCTGGACTTTCCAGCAATGTATAATAATCCATACTTTACCCAAGATTTGATGGCCCAAACCGGCGTTCCAAGTCAGCTCAAAACTGCCCGGCGTTTAACGCCGGAACTGGCACAAGAATGGGAGTTAAACGCCCAAACTGGCACAAAAGCTGGCGTTTAACTCCAAGAAGAGTCTCTACACAAAAATGCTTCAATGCTCAGCCCAAGAACACACCAAGTGGGCCCGGAAGTGGATTTTTATGTCATTTACTCAATTCTGTAAACCCTAGGCTACTAGTTTTCTATAAGTAGGACCTTTTGCTATTGTATTTTTATCTTTTGATCACTTTAGATCTCTAGATCATCTTTGGACATCTAGTTCTTAGATCACTGGAAGGCTGGCCTCACAGCCATGCCTGAACCTTGTTCTTAAGTATTTTCAACGGTGGAGTTTATACACACCATAGATTAAGGTGTGGAGCTCTGTTGTACCTCGAGTATTAATGCAATTACTAT
>NC_029775.3:23191461-23192278 GCF_000817695.3 Arachis duranensis
ATTATTAAAAATCCAAAAATATTTTTAATTTGTGTCTTTTCAAGTCAATAATACAGAGAATTGAAGATTCAGAACATGCAGCAGAGGAATTATACAGAAAAAGCTGGGCGTTCAAAACGCCCAGTGAAGAAGGAAAAACTGGCGTTTAAACGCCAGCCAGGGTGCCTGGCTGGGCGTTTAACGCCCAAAAGGGTAGCATTTTGGGCGTTAAACGCCAGAATGGATACCATTCTGGGCGTTTAACGCCAGGATGGTACAAGAGGGAAGATTCTGTTTTTAATGCAATTTTTTTTCAAGTTTTCAAAGTTTTTCAAAATTAAATCTTTTTCAAATCAAATCTTTTCAATCAAATGTTTTCAAAATCAATTTCTTTCCTTTTTCAAAGATACATGCTATCAATTAATGATTTGATTCAACATTTCAAGTATGTTGCCTTTTCTGTTGAGAAAGATTTAGTGTTTGAATCATATCTTTTCTTGTTAGGCAAGTCATTAATTTTTAAAATCAAATCTTTTTAAATTGTTTTTCAAATCATATCTTTTAAATCACATCTTTTTCAAAAAAGTTTTCAATCATATCTTCTTCAAAATCTTTTTCAAAATGTTTTTAAAAAAACTTTTACTTAATTTTCGAAAATCTCTTCCCCTCTTCTCACATCCTTCTATTTATGGAGTACCACTCCTCCTCAATGCATAATTCGAACTCTATCTCACTAAGTTCGAATTCTTCTACCTCTTTTCTTCTATTTTTCTGTTCCTCTGACACCTCAAGGAATCTCTATACTGTGACATAGAGGATTCCATATTTTCTTGTTCTC
>NC_029775.3:23192549-23195540 GCF_000817695.3 Arachis duranensis
ACTCACAACCTAAAGAAAGCCTGAACTCTTGGGTAAAGCTAGTCAATGCCTTCTTGGCAAAGTTCTTTCCACCTCAAAAATTGAGTAAGCTTAGAGTGGAAGTCCAAACCTTCAGACAGAAGGAAGGAGAATTCCTCTATGAAGCTTGGGAAAGATACAAACAATTGATCAAAAAGTGCCCCTCTGACATGCTTTCTGAATGGAGCATCATAGGTATTTTCTATGATGGTCTGTCTGAACTATCCAAGATGTCTTTGGATAGCTCTGCTGGAGGATCTCTTCATCTGAAGAAGACGCCTACAGAAGCTCAAGAGCTCATTGAAATGGTTGCAAATAACCAATTCATGTACACTTCTGAAAGGAATCCTGTGAACAGTGGGAAAAATCAGAAGAAAGGAGTTCTTGAGATTGATACTCTGAATGCCATATTGGCTCAGAACAAAATATTGACTCAGCAAGTCAATTTGATTTCTCAAAGTCTATCTGGAATGCAAAATGCACCAGGCAGTACTAAGGATGCTTCATCTGAAGAAGAAGCTTATGATCCTGAGAACCCTTCAATGGAAGAGGTGAATTACATGGGAGAACCCTATGGAAACACCTATAATTCTTCATGGAGAAATCACCCAAATTTCTCATGGAAGGATCAACAGAAACCTCAACAAGGTTTCAACAACAATAATGGTGGAAGAAACAGGTTTAGCAATGGCAAGCCTTTTCCATCATCTTCTCAGCAACAGACAGAGAATTCTAAACAGAGCCATTCTGACTTAGCAACCATGGTCTCTGATCTAATCAAAACCACTCAAAGTTTCATGACTGAAACAAGGTCCTCCATTAGAAACTTGGAGGCACAAGTGGGTCAGCTGAGCAAGAAAATTACTGAATTCCCTCCTAGTACTCTTCCAAGCAATAAAGAAGAAAATCCAAAAGGAGAGTGCAAGGAGAGGCAGTGAACGCCACTGAGGAAGACCTCAATGGACATCCACTGGCCTCCAATGAGTTCCCTAATGAGGAACCATGGAGATTCCACTGGATTTACTTCTGCCATTCATGAGCTCTGATGAGTATTCTTCCTCTGAAGAGGATGAATATGTCACTGAAGAGCAAGTTGCTAAATACCTTGGAGCAATCATGAAACTAAATGACAAGTTATTTGGCAATGAGACTTGGGGGAACGAACCTCCTTTGCTCACCAAAGAACTGGATGACTTGTCTAGGCAGAGATTACCTCAAAAGAGACAAGATCCTGGGAAGTTTTCAATACCTTGTACCATAGGCACCTTCAAAAAGGCTCTGTGTGACCTAGGGTCAAGTATAAACCTCATGCCTCTCTCTGTAATGGAGAAGCTAGGGATCTTTGAGGTGCAAGCTGCAAGAATCTCACTAGAGATGGCAGACAATTCAAGAAAACAAGCTTATGGACTTGTAGAGGATGTTTTGGTAAAGGTTGAAGACCATTACATCCCGCTGATTTCATAGTCCTAGAGACTGGGAAGTGCATGGATGAATCTATCATCCTTGGCAAACCCTTCCTAGCCACAGCAAAGGCTGTGATTGATGTTGACAGAGGAGAATTGATCATTCAAGTGAATGAAGAATCCTTTGTGTTTAAGGCTCAAGGATATCCCTCTGTCACCATGGAGAGGAAGCATGAAGAGCTTCTCTCAAAACAGAGCCAAACAGAGCCCCCACAGTCAAACTATAAGTTTGGTGTTGGGAGGCCACAACAAACTTCTAAGTTTGGTGTTAGCTCCATGAGAGCCCTCTGTCAAGCTACTGACATTAAAGAAGTGCTTGTTGGGAGGCAACCCAATGCTATATTTTATCTATTTTCCTTTGTTATTTTATGTTTTCTGTAGGTTGATGATCATGAGAAGTCACAAAATCAATTGAAAAAGAAAAAACAGAATGAAAAACAGAAAGAAAAATAGCACACCCTGGAGGAGAACTTGCTGGCGTTTAAACGCCAGTGAAGTTAGCAAATGGGCGTTTAACGCCCAGTCTGGCACCATTCTGGGCGTTTAATGCCAGAAAGGGGCACCAGACTGGCGTTAAACGCCAGAAAAGGGCAAGCACCTGGCGTTAAACGCCAGAAATGGGCACCAGCCCGGTGTTTAACGCCAGAATTGGCAAAGGGTGCATTTTTGCACGCCACTTGGTGCAGGGTTGAATTTTCCTTGACACCTCAGGATCTGTAGATCCCACAGGATCCCCACCTACCCCACCACCCTCTCTCTTCTTCTTCAACCATTCACCAATCACCTCTACCACTTTCCCTCCCAAACCCACCCTTACATGACCGAACCCCACCCCTCTCTCCACCCCTATATAAACCCATCCTCAATCCTTCATTTTCACACAACCTAAACACTACTTCTCCCCCTTTGGCCGAACCACAAAGCCACCTCCATCTCCTCTATTTCTTCTTCTTCTACTCTCTTCTTTCTTCTTTTGCTCGAGGACGAGCAAACCGTTTAAGTTTGGTGTGGTAAAAGCATTGCTTTTTGTTTTTCCATAACCATTTATGGCATCCAAGGCCGGAGAAACCTCTAGAAAGAGGAAAGGGAAGGCAAAAGCTTCCACCTCCGAGTCATGGGAGATGGAGAGATTCATCTCAAGGGTGCATCAAGACCACTTCTATGAAGTTGTGGCCTTGAAGAAGGTGATCCCCGAGATCCCTTTCAAACTCAAAAAAGGGTCAACTTTAATCAAAGGTTGGACCAAGTCCTCATAAACATTTGTGAAGAGGGCGCTCAATGGAAGAGAAACTCAAAAGGGAAGCCGGTTCAACTGAGAAGGCATGACCTCAAGCCCATCACTAAGAAAAGGATGGAGCAAGCATGAGGAAATTCCTCCTCATGAAATCCCTGAGATACCTCAAGGGATGCACTTTCCTCCACAAAACTATTGGGAGCAAATCAACACCTTCCTAGGAGAATTAAGTTCCAACATGGGACAGCTAAGGGTGGAGCACCAAGAACATTCCAT
>NC_029775.3:23195757-23196633 GCF_000817695.3 Arachis duranensis
ATCATGCTTATGTTTATCTATGTTTGTGTCTTGTGATCATTTGTGTCTTAGTGTCTATGCCTTAAAGTTATGAATGTCCTATGAATCCATCACCTTTCTTAAATGAAAAATGTTTTTATTAAAAAGAACAAGAAGTACATGAGTTTCAAATTCATCCTTGAAATTAGTTTAATTATATTTATGTATTGACAATACTTTTTGTTTTCTGAATGAATGTTTGAACAATGCGTATTTTTTATCTTGTTGTTTATGAATGTTAAAATTGTTGGCTCTTGAAAGAATGATGAACAAAGAGAAATGTTATTGATAATCTGAAAAAATGATGAAAAAGGAGACATGTTACTGAGGATCTGAAAAATCATAAAAATGATTCTTGAAGCAAGAAAAAGCAGGAATACAAAAAAAAGAGAAAAAGCGAAAAAAAAAGAGAGAGAAAAAATGAAAAGAAAAAAAGAAAGAAAAAGAAAGGAATAAAGTTATGATCCAAGGCAAAAAGAGTGTGCTTAAGAACCCTGGACACCTCTAATTGGGGACTCTAGCAAAGCTGAGTCACAATCTGAAAAGGTTCACCCAATTATGTGTCTGTGGCATGTATGTATTCGGTGGTAATACTGGAAGACAGAGTGCTTTGGGCCACGGCCAAGACTCATAAAAGTAGCTGTGTTCAAGAATCATCATACTTAACTAGGAGAATCAATAATACTATCTGGATTCTGAGTTCCTATAGAAGTCAATCATTCTGAATTTCAAAGGATAAAGTGAGATGCCAAAACTGTTCAGAGGCAAAAAACTAAAAGTCCCACTCATCTAATTGGAGCTAAGTTTCATTGATAATTTGGAGTCTATAGTATATTCTCTTCTTTTTATCTTATTTGA
>NC_029775.3:23196880-23207243 GCF_000817695.3 Arachis duranensis
GTGATTTCAGGTATTTTCTGGCTGAAATTGAGGGACTTGAGCAAAAATCTGATTCAGAGACTGAAATGGACTGCAGATGCTGTTGGATTCTGACCTCCCTACACTCGAAGTGGATTTTCTGCAGCCACATAAGCCCAATTGGCGCGCTCTCAACGGCGTTGGAAAGTAGACATCCTGGGCTTTCCAGAAATGTATAATAGTTCATACTTTGCCCAAGATTTGATGGCCCAAACCGGCGTTCCAAATCAGCTCAAAACTGCCCGGCGTTTAACGCCGGAACTGGCACAAAAATGGGAGTTAAACGCCCAAACTGGCACAAAAGCCGGTGTTTTAACTCCAAGAAAAGTCTCTACACATGAAAGCTTCAATGCTCAGCCCAAGCACACACCAAGTGGGCCCAGAAGTGGATTTTTATGTCATTTACTCACACACCAAGTGGGCCCGGAAGTGGATTTTTATGTCATTTACTCAATTCTGTAAACCCTAGGCTACTAGTTTTCTATAAGTAGGACCTTTTGCTATTGTATTTTTATCTTTTGATCACTTTAGATCTCTAGATCATCTTTGGACATATAGTTCTTAGATCACTGGGAGGCTGGCCTCACGGCCATGCCTGAGCGTTGTTCTTATGTATTTTCAACGGTGGAGTTTCTACACACCATAGATTAAGGTGTGGAGCTCTGCTGTACCTCGAGTATTAATGCAATTACTATTGTTCTTCTATTCAATTCAGCTTGTTCTTGTTCCAATATATCACTTGTTCTTCAACTTGATGAATGTGATGATCCGTGACACTCATCATCATTCTCACCTATGAACGTGTGACCGTCAATCACCTCCGTTCTACCTTAGATTGGGTGGATATCTCTTGGGTTCTTTAACCGGAATCTTTGTGGTATAAGCTAGAATTGATGACTGCATTCAAGAGAATCCGGAAGGTCTAAACCTTGTCTGTGGTATTCTGAGTAGGATTCAAGGATTGAATGACTGTGACGAGCTTCAAACTCGCGATTGTGGGGCGTTAGTGACAGACGCAAAAGAATCACTGGATTCTATTCCGACATGATCGAGAACCGACAGCTGGATAGCCGTGCCGTGACAGGGTGCGTTGAACATTTCCACTGAGAGGACGGGACTGTAGCCACTGACAACGGTGATGCCCAACATACAGCTTGCCATGGAAAGGAGTAAGAAGGATTGGATGAAGACAGTAGGAAAGCAGATAATGGAAGGGACAAAGCATCTCCATTCGCTTATCTGAAGTTCTCACCAATGAATTACATAAGTATCTCTATCTTTATCTTTATGTTTTATTCATACATCATTCATAACCATTTGAGTTTGCCTGACTAAGATTTACAAGATGACCATAGCTTGCTTCATACCAACAATCTCCGTGGGATCGACCCTTACTCGCGTAAGGTTTATTACTTGGACGACCCAGTGCACTTGCTGGTTAGTTGTGCGAAGTTGTGATGCCATGGTATTGAGCACCAAGTTTTTGGGGCCATTACTAGGGATTATTTGAGTTGTGAAAAGTAGTGATCACAATTTCGTGCACCACATACTCACAAGCCCCTTTCCGCCATTCACCTCCATATGACCCTAACCCATATCCACCATACCAACCACCTTATGAGCCATATGAACCATATATAAAACCACCCCAATTCCAACCCAATTAATCTCAAGAACCATCGCCTCAATATTCACCATCTTCATATCCATCAATCCAAGAGCACTATCATCCTACTTATGATAGCCGAGCGCAACAAGAATCAAGGGATCGTCTCACGAAAACAGTGGAAAAACTTCATGCAACCCTTCGCCAACTGGATCAAGCGATAATTCAATTACCTTCCCGACGTTCGGACATTCAAGGAACCCCCATGGCTTCAAGTGGAGAATCTACTGAAGAACGTGGTGTGAAGGAGAAGTTGGAAACTCCACTGGACAGTGAGCAGCACGACTTTGTATTGGAACAATTGGAAGAAGCTACGCCTGCCATTGAAGAGGAAGAAGTGGTTGAAGACTTAGGAGATGCAGAACCTCCATGGGAAACTCAAGTTATAGAGCCTCCTTCAAAGACATTTGAAACTGATGTTGAGGAAGGTGTACAACCTCCAAGGCATCTCATGATTGAAGACTTTGAAAGGGATGATCAAGAGATGGATTCAATCATTAATGAATTATTATCTACATTTGAATCCTCTCCCATTGGACTTGACATGGAGATTAAAGAAGAAGAGGCACAACCTCCCATGCCCTTTGTGAGCAATGAAAAAGAGATTAAATTGGAAGGAAGCTACCAAGAGGAGGAGGTTGATATTGAAGAAGCTTGCAAAGAGGTGGTAGTTGTCAAAGAAGAACATAAAGGAGTGGAGCTTACAAGTTCATTAGAAACCCCTCCCCCTAAGTTGCCATCATCCCTCACAACATTCAAGTGGGTAAAATTCATATCCCTTAGCTTTCTAATTCCACTTGAATATAGGCTACTGGAGACGGATGGTCAACTTAGAGCTCTTTGTGGCATTAAGAGTAAGAGAAAGATGGTCAGTGGTAAGAATTGTCCTGCAAGGTTCATTATGGTTGGAAGCTTTAAGTTTAAACGCAAAGGTTGGTGTAGAGCTCAATTGAATGGGTCTAGGATGTTGTTTGGCTATTTTAGTGAGAATTCAGATTGCCTGCCACCCAGTTGGAACACTAATGATCAACAAGAAGACGGGTGCAAAAGCAAGGTTTGGGACCCCGGAATTCAATCTAGAAATCAATACTCTTGGGGCCTTGTCACTTGCTTTAACTTACTTGAAGGCTTTACATGCCTTGTTTGGGACCCCGGAGGCTGTTGGAAATCCAAACGTTGGTGGATATTTTTGGATGAATTCAAGCACAAGCCACCATAACAGGGAGCTCACCAAATGTCCAACTTAAGGATTTTAACTAAAAGTGCACGGTGGGAGACAACCCACCATGGTATGATCGTTCCTTTTTCAGTTTTAATTTTAGTCTTTTTTTGAGTTTTTATTGAACCTGGAATCATGCATAACATTCATATTAGCATTGCATTCTGCATACTAAAAAAAAAAAACACGCACGCGACGCATAAACGTCGCTGACGCGTCCGCGTCATATGTGCGTTGGAAAGAAAAGAGATTTTATAGAGAGTCGTGCGAAAGTGTGGCTGGAGGTGTGCCTTTGGCACAAATTGATCCACGCGACCGCTTCGCTGACGCGTCCGCGTCATGTGGGAAAATTGTCTCCCACGCGTCCGCGTCACCCACGCGAACGCGTGGCCCTATAAAATCGACGTAAACGGGTGTATGGCATTAAGTTGTGATGGAGTGGGGCTGGAATGGTGTTGGAAGCACAAATCCCATCACGCGTACGCGTCGCCCACGCGTACGCGTCGCCCACGCGTCCGCGTCACTTACAAATCGCGCCATCTGGGCAAACGCATGCTCCACGCGTCCGCGTCACCTGCGCCGCACAGCTTATCCAAATCACCGCCAACTATCTTATCTTTTCTCCCCCAAATCTAAATCTTTTCTTTCCCTTCTTTTTCTTTTTCTTTATTTTTCTTTTAATTGGTGTTGGAAATTTATTTGGGTCATTATTTCGCTTATGGATTGTTAAGAAATTGTTTGACAATTATATATTATTTTTTTAGGGTTGCTTGCATGTTCAAATTAATACTTTCCATACCTTATTTTAACATGCATGCTTTGTGTTTGTGAAAACGCCCATATGGCATTGTGCACTATTTTTAGTTTCTTTTAATCTACTACTCTAAATGTTTGCTTTTCACAAAACCCTTTTTCTATTTTATTAATTTTTATATAATTGTTATTACAAGCATATTGTTAGTTTGGAAGACTTGGTAATCTAACTTGGACATTGAATGCTTGATCTATGCTACTCATGCCTTTGCCAGTATGCCAATAAACATCTTGCATTTAACTGTCATCACATGCACTTGCTATATTTCCATTGATGACTTTTCACATGTAGTCATGACCATGTGTTAACGTTATTCTTCTTTACTGTGCATTGATTACCACCTTTCCCGTTCTCTTCCTTGCTGGAACCCCTAGCTTTACTTGTTACTTTCTTTTTCCCTTTTCAGGATGGCCACCAAGAAAGGTAAAGAGAAAGCTACTCCCAAACCACCGGCAAGGAAAGGAACAAAAAGAGCACTAGCTGCGGAGCTACCCATCCACCTATACATCTTAGCATGCATCGAGGACGGTGCAATCTTTAAGTGTGGGGAGGTCGATACCGATCTCCGTGGGTTAGTTACTTCCTTTTTTTTCAACACCAATGTTAATTTGTTAGTTGTTGCATTTGCATGTTTATTTGATTTTATGCATTTAGTTACTACTTGGTTGAAGTAATATTTTCTTTTTCAAGAAATTTTTATAATATTTCACTAATTTAAATTGAAAAATTTGTGTGAAACTTGTTGGAAGTTGTATTTGGAACATGGTTTTTGAGCCAAAGAACACACAACCTGTGAGATTTTGAGCTTATTTACATGGTTACATTATTTAACCATAAATTTTTATTCTTGTGTGTTTTCTTCTCTATAACTGCAATCTAGATTTTGTTCCAGTCCATATGTCCATTGTTTAGTATATTTACATGCTTGCATATGATTGAGGCTATTACTTGTTTTTGCTCACTTATCCCAAATAAACCTACCCTTTTATGTCACCCTTGTTAGCCACTTCGAGCCTTTTAACCCCCTTCTATTTCATAACCACATTACTAGCCTTAAGCAGAAAAATAAAATAAAAATCCCAAGTTGAATCCTTGGTTAGCTTAAGATAGATATTGTGTATAATTTAAGTGTGGGAAATTTTATGGGAACGTGGGATGAAAAAAAAAGTAGGAAATAAATTGAATAAGTTATTTGAAAATTTGGGAAGCATGCTCATGTGAAATCAAAATAATTAAATTACCATGTGCATTGATAAAAAAAATTAAGTAATTAAAAAAGGGGATACAAAGAAAAAACATTACCCCAAATGCAAAATAAAAAGAATCAATGCACATAGAACAAAATTCAAAAATAAGTTTGATACATGAGCATGTAATACAAAAGTGAAAAAAAAAAATTTGCGTAGCTAGGTAAAGCATTTTAAATTATATAAAGTATGTATATGTTAGGTGAGATCTTAGACTAATCAAGGATTCACTTTGTTAGCTCAGTTAGCCTTATATATACATCCTTACCCTTACCTCAGCCCCATTACATCCTTACCCCTACCAGTAAGGGTTCAATGCTTAATTCTATGTTCCCTGCTTTTATGAGCTATCTTCTTACAAAGTTTACTTATCTTTTATTGTGTAATTTGAATTAGTGGAATTTGATTCATATTTGTCTTGGAGAACTTATTTACTTTTAACCAAGTAGGTAGAAGCATCTCACATTTAGTTGCATTCATATAGATAGGATTGCATCTCATACATTTTACCATTCCCCTTTACTCTTTTTAGCTCTCTTAAGCTTAGCATGAGGACATGCTAATGTTTAAGTGTGGGGAGATTGATAAACCACTATTTATGGTTTATATTGTGCTTAATTGAGTGAATTTTACCAATCTTTCATATACTTATTCATACTATTTGCATGGTTTTACAATTCCTTCCTAGAATTTGTTCTATGATTGAAAACTTGCTTCCTAGAGTCTTTAATTTGTATATTTTAATCATCTCTTATTATCATTTGATGCCATGATATGTGTGTTAAGTGTTTTCAGATATTACAGGGCAGGAATGACTTGGAGGATGGAAAAGAAGCATGCAAAAGTGGAAGGAATACAAGAAGTTGAAGAAATTGCTAAGCTGTCCAGCCTAACCTCTTTGCACTCAAATGGTCATAACTTGAGCTATAGAGGTCCAATTGATGCGGTTTCAGTTGCGTTGGAAAGCTAACGTCTGGGGCTTCGATTTGATATATAATTTGTCATAGCAGCCGTATATCTAGGTGACGCGAACGCGTGCTCCACGCGGACGCATCGCAGTGACGAAAATCAGCGTGGCAGCTTTCATAACCAGCGAATTCTGGGCCATTTTCGGCCCAGTTTCAAGCCCAGAAAACAAATATTAAAGGCTGCAAAGTGGAAGAATAAAGGGAGAATGACTGATAACTCACTTTTCATAATTTAGATGTAGTTTTTAGAGAGAGAGGCTCTCTCTTCTCTCTTAGGATTTAGGATTAGGATTTCTATTAGGATTAGGATTTATTTCTTCTTCATCACAGGTTCAATGTTCTTTTACTTCAATTTCTCTTCTACTTTTATTCATTCTATTATTTTATTTTAGTTTGCCAAATTGGCTTATGAACTTTTTATGTTAGGATTTTCTTAACTAACACAATTTGAGGTATTTTCAGATATATGAGTTGTCAAATTATCTTTCTACATCCTTGGCTTTAGTTGATTAATTGGTAACTCTTGAGTTGTCAAACTCATCGTGATTGATTTTGATATCTTTGCTGATTAATTTAGATTCCTATAACTCTAGTCTTTCCTCAGGAGTTGACTAGGACTTGAGGTGTTAAATTGATTTATCCACTTGACTTAACTTCATAGTTAGAGGTTGACTTAATGGGAGCAAAAATATAATTCTCATCACCATTGATAAGGATAACTAGGATAGGGCTTCCAGTTTTCATACTTTGCCAAGAGTTTTATTAGCTATTAATTTATTAATTCCTGCAATTTATTTTTCTTGTTCAAAACCTTTTTAAACCCAAAAATACTATTTTTCATAACCAATAATAAATCATACTTCCCTGCAATTCCTTGAGAAGACGACCCGAGGTTTGAATACTTCGGTTTATAAATTTATTGGGTTTTGTTACTTGTGACAACCAAACGTTTCTACGAAAGAATTTTCTGTTGGTTTAGAAGCTATACTTACAATGCGATAATATTCTTATATTTCTTTACCGATAGGAAATCCGTTCGTCATCTTTCTTTGGGAATTGACTAGGACTTGGGGATTCATATTGATTTATCCACTTGACTTACCTTCATAGTTAGATGTTGACTAAGTGAGAGCAATAAACAATTCTCATCACACCTGATAAGGATAACTAGGATAGGATTTCTAATTTTCATACCTTGCCAAAGAGTTTTCTTAGCTATTGATTTATTAATTCCTGCAATTTATTTCTCTTGTTCAAACCTTTCTAAAACCCAAAAATACTGTTTTCCATAACCAATAATAAAACACACCTCCCTGCAATTCCTTGAGAAGACGACCCGAGGTTTAAATACTTTGGTTATAAATTTTATTGGGTTTTGTTACTTGTGACAACCAAACTTTTGTACGAAAGGATTCTCTGTTGGTTTAGAAACTATACTTACAACGCAATTATATTTGTGAATTTCTTTACTGGCAGAAATTCGATCGTCAAAATGGTTCCGTTGCCGGGAAATTGCAAACGTGTGCCTTATTATTGATTATTGTAAATATTTTATTTTGCTTGTTTATTTGTTTCTGTTTTTTGTTTTTTTATTAGTTACTATGAGTTCTCACCCCCATCGCTTTGAGTTCGGTTCTAATATTGTTGAAAGGAATGGAAGCTATAACAGGAATATGCATCAAGGTCAAAACAATCAAAAATGGACGGAGCCACGAGGATCTGATCAACCCTTTAGGCAACAACACCTTCCAAAATACCATGGATGATGACCATTCTACAATGCATGCCAAGACAATAGTTATGGTGGACCCTCTCGTGACAACTGATGAGCGGATAATTTATACGCTTTTCGGTATTGTTTTTAGGTAGTTTTTAGTAGGATCTAGCTACTTTTAGGGATGTTTTTATTAGTCTTTATGAAAAATTCACATTTCTGGATTTTACTATGAGTTTGTGTATTTTTCTGTGATTTCAGGTATTTTCTGGCTGAAATTGAGGGACCTGAGCAAAAATCTGATAGGAGGCTGACAAAGGACTGCTGATGCTGTTGGATTCTGACCTCCCTGCACTCGAAATGGATTTTCTGGAGCTACAGAACTTCAAATGGCGAGCTCTCAATGGCGTTAAAAAGTAGACATCCAGAGCTTTCCAGCAATATATAATAGTCCATACTTTGTTCGAGTTTAGATGACGCAAACTGGCGTTCAACGCCAGTTCTATGCTGCATTCTAGAGTAAAACGCCAGAAACACGTCACAAACCAGAATTAAACGCCAAAAACACGTTACAACTTGGCGTTTAACTCCAAGAGAAGCCTCTGCACGTGTAAAGCTCAAGCTCAGCCCAAGAACACACCAAAGTGGTCCCCAGAAGTGGATTTCTGCATTTAGACTTATTTCTGTAAACCCTAGTAACTACTTTAGTATAAATAGAACTTTTTACTATTGTACTAGGAGTCTAGTCTTGTCTTTGGATTGATCTTTGGTCAGTGTATGCGATTTTAGACCTTCAGGGGGGATGGCCATTCGGCCATGCCTGGACCATCACTTATGTATTTTCAATGGTGGAGTTTCTACACACCATAGATTAAGGGTGTGGAGCTCTGCTGTACCTCAAGTTTTAATGCCATTACTACTGTTTTCTATTCAATTCATGCTTATTTTTATTCTAATATATTTGCTGCACTTCAACCTGATGGATGTGATGATCCGTGACACTCATCATCATCCATCCTTATGAACGCGTGACTGACAACCACTTCCGTTCTACCTTAGATCAAGCGTATATCTCTTGGGTTCCTTAACCAGAATCTTCGTGGTATAAGCTAGAATTATTAGCGGCCATTCTTGAGAATTCGGAAAGTCTAAACCTTGTTTGTGGTATTCTGAGTAGGATTCAGGGATTGAATGACTGTGACGAGCTTCAAACTCGCGATTGTTGGGGGTAGTAATAGACGCAAAAGAATCAATAGATTCTATTCCAACATGATCGAGAACCGATAGATGATTAGCCGTGCTGTGACAAGAGCATTTGGACCATTTTCACTAAGAGGATGGGAAGTAGCCATTGACAACGGTGATGCCCTACATACAGGTTGCCATGGAAAGGAGTATGAAGGATTGAAGGAAGGCAGTAGGAAAGCAGAGATTCAACAGGAACAAGCATCTCTATGCACTTATCTGAAATTCCTACCATTGAATTACATAAGTATCTCTTTCATCTATTTTATGCTTTATTTATTATTATTTTTGAAAACCATTATAATCATTTGAATCAGCCTAACTGAGATTTACAAGATGACCATAGCTTGCTTCAGAGTTCATACCAACAATCTCCGTGGGATTGACCCTTACTTACGTAAGGTTTATTACTTGGACGACCCAGTACACTTGCTAGTTAGTTGTGCGAAGTTGTGAAGAATGTGAGTGAACCATAGTAGTGCGCACCAAGTTTTTGGAGCCGTTTCTAAGAATTGTTCGAGTTATGAAAAGTGTAAATCACAATTTTGCCTATCAAGTTTTTGGCGCCATTGTCGGGGATTGTTCGAGTTTGGACAACTGACGATTCATCTTGTTGCTCAGATTAGGTAATTTTCTTTTCAAAAGTTTTCAAAAATCTTTCAAAAATTTTTTCTTTGTTTTCGTTTTTCAAAAAAAAGTAATTTTCAAAAAATCCAAAAATTAATTAATAAAATCATAAAAACCAAAAATATTTTGTGTTTCTTGTTTGAGTCTAGTGTCAATTTTTAAGTATGGTGTTAATTGCATATTTTTATTTTTCTCAAAAAAATTTTCGAAAAATTCATGCATGTGTTCTTCATGATCTTCAAGTTGTTCTTGGTAAGTCTTCTTGTTTGATCTTCATATTTTCTTGTTTTGTGTCTTTTGTTGTTTTTCATATGCATTTTTGCATTCATAGTGTCTAAGCATTGAAAATCTCTAAGTTTGGTGTATTGCATGTTTTCTTTTCTTGAAAATTTTTCAAAAATAAGTCTTGATATTCATCTTGATCTTCAAAGTGTTCTTGGTGTTCATCTTGACATTCATAGTGTTCTTGCATGCATTAAGTGTTTTGATCCAAAATTTTCATGTTTTGGGTCATATTTGTGTTCTTCTCTCTCCTCATTAAAAATTCAAAAAAATCAAAAAATATCTTTTCCTTATTTTGCTCATAATTTTCGAAAATTTGAGTTGACTTAGTCAAAAAAAAATTTAAAACTTAGCTATTTCTTATAAGTCAAGTCAAATTTTCAATTTTAAAAATCCTATCTTTTCAAAACTTTTTCAAAAATCAAATCTTTTTTATTTTTTTTTATGATTATCGAAAATTTGAAAATATTTTTCAAAAACTGTTCTTATCTTTATTTCAAAATTTTGAAAACTTTACTAACAATTAATGTGATTGATTCAAAAATTTGAAGTTTGTTACTTTC
>NC_029775.3:23208278-23210903 GCF_000817695.3 Arachis duranensis
AAATTTTAATTTTAATTTTATTTCTTATCTTAATTTTTGAAAATCACTAACTTTTTTTTTCAAAACAATTTTCGAATTTCTCTCTCCCTCATCTTCTTCTATTTATTTATTCAATTACTAACACTCTTCTCTTCATCTTAAAAATTCGAACCCTCTCATCTCCTCTGTGTTCGAATTTTTCTCATCTGTCTTCTACTCTTCTATTATTCTACTCACATAAAGGAATATCTCTAATGTGGTAAAGAAGATCCCTATTATTATTTTATGTTCCCTTCTTTTTCATATGAGCAAGAGCAAGGACAAGAATATTCTTGTTGAAGCAGATCCTGAACCTGAAAGGACTCTGAAGAGGAAACTAAGAAAAGCTAAATTACAACAATCCAGAGACAACCTTACAGAAATTTTCGAAATAGAAGAGGAGATGGCAGCCGAAAATAATGACAACAACAATAATGCAAGGAGGATGCTTGGTGACTATACTACACCTACTTCCAAATTTGATGGAAGAAGCATCTCAATCCCTGCCATTGGAGGAAACAATTTTGAGCTGAAACCTCAACTTGTTGCTCTAATGCAACAGAACTGCAAGTTTCATGGACTTCCATCAGAAGATCCCTACCAGTTTTTAACTGAGTTCTTACAGATCTGTGAGACTGTTAAGACTAATGGAGTATATCCTGAAGTCTACAGGCTTATGCTTTTCCCTTTTGATATAAGAGACAGAGCTAGAACATGGTTGGACTCACAACCTAAAGATAGCCTGGACTCTTGGGATAAGTTGGTCACGGCCTTCTTGGCTAAGTTCTTTCCTCCTCCAAAGCTGAGCAAGCTTAGAGTGGATGTCCAGACCTTCAAACAAAAAGATGATGAATCCCTCTATGAAGCTTGGGAAAAATACAAGCAGATGACCAAAAGGTGTCCTTCTGACATGCTTTCAGAGTGGTCCATTTTGGATATATTCTATTATGGTCTATCTGAGTTCTCTAAGATGTCACTGGACCATTCTGCAGGTGGATCCATTCACCTAAAGAAAACGCCTGCAAAAGCTCAAGAACTCATTGACATAGTTGCAAATAACCAATTCATGTACACTTCTGAGAGGAATCCTAAGAGTAATGAGATACCTCAAAGGAAGGGAGTTCTTGAAATTGATGCTCTGAATGCCATATTGACTCATAACAAAATGTTGACTCATCAAGTCAACATGATTTCTCAAAGTCTGAATGGATGGCAAAATGCATCTAACAGTACTAAAGAGGCATCTTCTGAAGAAGAAGCTTATGATCCTGAGAACCCTGCAATGGCAGAGGTGAATTACATGGGTGAGCCCAATGGGAACACCTATAATTTCTCATGGAGAAATCATCCGAATTTCTCATGGAAGGATCAACAAAAGCCTCAACAAGGCTTTAATAATGGTGGAAGAAACAGGCTCAGCAATAGCAAGCCTTTTCCATCATCTTCTCAGCAACAAACAGAGAATTCTGAACAGAGCCCCTCTAGCTTAGCAAACAAAGTCTCTGATCTGTCTAAGGCCACTTTAAGTTTCATGAGTGAAACAAGGTCTTCCATCAGAAATTTTGAGGCACAAGTGGGCCAGCTGAGTAAGAAAATCACTGAAACTCCTCCTAGTACTCTCCCAAGCAATACAGAAGAGAATCCAAAAAGAGAGTGCAAGGCCATTGATATAATCACAATGGCCGAATCCAAAGAGGAGGAGAAGGACGTGAATCCCAATGAGGAAGACCTCATGGGACGTCTCCCAGACAAGAAGGAGTTCCCTATTGAGGACCTAAAGGAATATGAGGCTCATATAGAGACCATAGAGATTTCATTAAACTTCCTTATACCATTCATGTGCTCTGAGAACTATTCTTCCTCTGAAGAGGATGAAGATGTAACTGGAGAGCAAGTGGCTCAATATCTAGGAGCCATCATGAAGCTGAATGCCAAGTTGTTTGGTAATGAGACTTGGGAAGGTGAACCTTCCTTGCTCATTAGTGAACTAGATACATGGGTTTAGCAAACTCTACCTCAAAAGAAATAAGATCCTGGTAAATTCTTAATATCCTGTACCATAGGCACCATGACCTTTGAGAAGGCTCTATGTGACTTGGGGTCAGGTATAAATCTTATGCCACTCTCTGTAATGGAGAAACTGGGGATCTTTGAGGTACATGTGGTGCACGAAATTGTGATCACTACTTTTCACAACTCAAATAATCCCTAGTAATGGCCCCAAAGACTTGGTGCTCAATACCATGGCATAAACACAACTTCGCACAACTAACCAGCAAGTGTACTAGGTCGTCCAAGTAATAAACCTTACGCGAGTAAAGGTCGATCCCACGGAGATTGTTGGTATGAAGCAAGCTATGGTCACCTTGTAAATCTTAGTCAGGCAGACTCAATTGGTTATGGATGATATATGAATAAAACATAAAGATAAAGATAGAGATACTTATACAAATCATTGGTGAGAGCTTCAGATAAGCGAATGGAGATGCTTTGTCCCTTTCGTCTCTCTGCTTTCCTACTGTCTTCATCCAATCCTTCTTACTCCTTTCCATGGCAAGCTTTATGCAAGGGTTTCACCGTTGTCAGTGGCTACCTCCCATCCTCTCA